>NC_092155.1:39563666-39863666 GCF_045791955.1 Oncorhynchus clarkii lewisi | reverse complement strand
AACATCTGCTAACCATGTGTATGTGACAAATAACATTTTATTTGATTTATTGCTAACTACTTTAATGATTTGTTCATTGGCAATATTAGCAACATTAAGTATGACATGCCAACAACAAATTCTGAACCTACACATCCATGAATAACTGATCAAATTATGAAAGACAAGCATTGTAGATAGCTATTTATATCTCTATTTTGGTTTGGTCAGGGTGTGATTTGGCTGGGCATTCTATGTTCCATTTTCTATGTTTTTGTATTTATTTGTTTTGGCTGGGTATGGTTCTCAATCAGGGACAGCTGTCTATCGTTGTCTCTGATTGGGAACCATACTTAGGCAGCCCTTTGTCCCACCTGTGTTTGTGGGTAGTTAACTTTGTTTGTGGCACATAGCCCTTAGGCGTGGCGTGGCGTGGCGTGGCGTGGCGTGGCGTGGCGTGGCGTGGCGTGGCGTGGCGTGGCGTGGCGTTTTTGTCGGCGGCGTCCTAATAAAAAGGAATATGTACGCTCACCACGTTGCGCTTTGGTCCTCTTCATTCGACGGCCATGACAGTAACTTAGAATTCCGTAAAGTGATTGTGGAAGAGGTGAAACAATTATTCTATCAACAATACAGCCTCATTATTGTTATTTTATTGTCTTAATTATTTTTTTGCTTTGTTTATTTAGTAAATATTTTCTTAACTCTATTTTTTCAACTGCATTGTTGGTTAAGGGCTTGTAAGTAAGCATTTCACGGTAAGGTCTACACCTCTTGTGTTTAGTGCATGTGACAAATATGATTTGATTCCCAAGGGCAATTGTCTATGCCCCATACTTTTTTCAATCTTTACGAATGAACTGCCACTGGCTCTGAGTAAAGCCTGTATGTCTATGTATACTGATGACTCAACACTACACGTCAGCTAACACAGCAAGTTAAATCACTGCAACACTTAACAAAGAGCTGTCTGTTTCAGAATGGGTGGCAAGAAATTATTTAGTCCAAAATATTTCTAAAAGAAATTGGGACAAATTATTCACTAAACCTCAACTAAATCTTGTAATGAATGTGTAAATTGAGAAAGTTTAGGAGACTAAACTGCTTGGAGTAACCCTGGATTATAAACTTTCACTGTAAAAACATATTGATGCAACAGTAGCTAAGATGGGGAAAGGTCTGTCCATATTAAAGAGTAGAACTACCTTATCAACTCTATCAAGCCAGGTCCTGCAGGCCCCAGTTTTGTCGCACCTGGACTACTGTCCAGTCGTGTGGTCATGTGCTACAGAGGGACTACAGAGGGAAAATTACAAGTGGCCCAGAACAGGGCAGCAAGACTGGCCCTTAAATGTACACGGAGAGCTAACATTAATAATGTGCATGTCAATCTCTCCTGGCTAGTAGAGGAGAGATTTACTTCATCACTACTTGTGTTTGTGAGAATTATTGATATGTTGAATGCACAGAGCTGTCTGTTTAAACTACTAGCACACAGCACAGACACCCATGCATACCCCACAAGACATGCCACCAGAGGTCTCTTCACTCCCCAAGTCCAGAACAGACTATGGGAGGTGCACAGTACTACATAGACCCGTGACTACATGGAAGTCTATTCCACAAACTTCTTTGGGATAGGGGGCAGCATTTTCACTTTTGGATGAATAGCATGCCCAAATTCAACTGCCTGCTACCCATCTCCAGAATATAAGATATGCCTATTATTAGTAGATTTTGATAGAAAACACAAGTTTCTAAAACTGTTTGAATCATGTCTGTGAGTATAACAGAACTTATGTAGCATGCAAAACCCCCCGAGGACAAACCATTCAGATTTTTTGTTTGTTTTTGAGGTCAGTCTTTTCAATGAATTTTCATTGGGAAACCAGATTTCGAAGGGACTTGCTTGCAGTTTCTACCGCTTCAACTGGATGTCACCAGTCTTTAGAAATTGGTTGAGGTTGTTTCTTTGTGTAATGAAGTACAGCCATCTTGAATGAGAGTCACTTGAAGTGGATTGTTTGAGAGAGGCGCGTGACTAGAAAAGTAGCATCAGTTTGTTTTCTTTTTGTATTGAACACAGATCATCCCGACCTTTAATTTTATCGATTATTTACGTTTAAAAATACCTAAAGTTGAATTACAAAAGTAGTTTGAAATGTTTTGACAAAGTTTACAGGTAACTTTTGAGATATTTTGTAGTGATGTTGGTCAAGATGGAACCAGTGTTTTTCTGGATCAAACACGCCAAATAAATTGACATTTTGGATATATATCGCCGGAATTAATGGAACAAAAGGACCATTTGTGATGTTTATGGGACATATTGGAGTGCCAACAAAAGAAGCTCATTAAAGGTAAGCGTTGAATTATTTTATTTCTGCGTTTTGTGTCGCGCCTACATGATTGAAATATGCTTCTCTCTCATTGTTTACTGTTGTGCTATCATCAGATAATAGCATCTTTTGCTTTCGCCGAAAAGCCTTTTTGAAATCTGACATGTTGGCTGGATTCACAACGAGTGTAGCTTTAATTTGCTATCTTGCATGTGTGATTTAATGAAAGTTTGATTTTTATAGTAATTTATTTGAATTTGCCGCTCTGCATTTTCCCTGGCTTTTGGCCAGGTGGGACAAAAGCGTCCCACCTATCCCAGAGAGGTAACTCATGCAAGCAGTAGAATCAGATAAAATAAAATAAATAAAAAATAAAAAACACACCTTCTCGAACAGCAGGGAATGTGAGACACACACAGGCACAGACACATGCATCAAATCAAATGTATTTATAAAGCCCTTTGGCTAGGAAAAACTCCCTAGAAAGGCAGGAACCTAGGAAGAAACTAGAGTTTGACCGATCGGAAAGACCGATTAATTAGGGCCGATTTCAAGTTTTCATAACAATCGGAAATCGGTATTGGGAATTTTTTTAAATTTTATTTATATATTTTTTTACACCTTTTATTTAACTGGGCAAGTCAGTTAAGAACACATTCTTATTTTTATTGAAGGCCTAGGAATGGTGGGTTAACTTGTTATTGCTGCAATCCCCCTATCGGGATAAGTGTCATCAACAACCGCTGAATAGCATAGCGCTACATACAATAAATATTACTATAAATATTTATACTCATGAAATCACAAGTGCAATATAGGAAAACACAGTTTAGCCTTTTGTTAATCCACCTGTCGTGTCAGATTTTGAAATGATGCTTTACAGTGTAAGCAATCCAAGCATTTGTGTAAGTTTATATATCGCACAATAAAATATTATGTGCACTTAGCATCAGGTAGCTCGGTCATGAAAATCAGAAAAGCAAAAAAATTAATAGTTGACCTTTGATGATCTTCGGATGTTTTCACTCACGAGACTCCCAGTTACACAACAAATGTTCCGTTTGTTCCATAAAGATGATTTTTATATCCAAAATACCTCCGTTTGTTTGTCGCGTTATGTTCAGAAATCCACAGGAAAGAGCGGTCACGACAACGCAAACAAAAATTCCAAATAGTTTCCATTATGTCCACAGAAACATGTCAAACGTTTTTTATAATCAATCCTAAGGATGTTTTTTAAAATATATATAATCGATAATATATCAACCGCAAATGTCTTTCACAGTAGGAGAAGGGAAAACAATGGCGGTCCAAATTCTGTTGCGCAAGCGAAACTCATGTGACCACTTGACGCAATGTTATCGTTCTGGCTCATTTTTCTAAATAAAAGCCTGAAACTATGTCTGAAGACTGTTGACACCTTGTGGAAGCTATAGGAAAAGGAATCTGGTTCATATCCCTTTAAATCCAGCAAAGGGAGGCTATGGAACATGGAGTTTTCAAAATAGAAGCCACTTCCTGTTTTGATTTTCCTCAGGGTTTCGCCTGCAATACCAGTTCTGTTATACTCAGACAATATTTTGACAGTTTTGGAAACTTTAGAGTGTTTTCTATCAAATACTAGTAGTAATATGCATATATTAGCAACTGAGACTGAGGAGCTGGCCGTTTACAATGGGCACCTTTTCATCCAAGCTACTCAATACTGCCCATACAGCCATATGAAGTTAACTGCCTTGTTCAGGGGCAGAATGACAGATTTTTACCTTGTCAGCTTGGGGATTCATTTTTGCAACCTTCCGGTTACTAGTCCAACGCTCTAACCACCTGCCTTACATTGCACTCCATGAGGAGCCTGCATGGCAGGCTGACTACCTGTTATACGAGAGCAGCAAGAAGCCAAGGTAAGTTGCTCGCTAGCATTAAACTCATCTTATAAAAAACAATAAATCTTAACATAATCACTAGTTAACTACACGTGGTTGATATTACTAGTTTATCTAGTATGTCCTGCGTTGCATATAATCGATGCAGTGCCTGTTCATTTCTTATCGATATCACAGCCTACTTTGCCAAACGGGTGATAATTTAGCACTGTCGTTGCACCAAACCTAACCATAATGCCTTTCTTTAAAATCAATACACAAGTATATATTTTTAAACCTATTTAGTTAATATTGCCTGCAAACATGAATTTCTTATAATTAGGGAAATTGTGTCAAGCAGTCAGGGTATATGCAGCAGTTTGGGCCACCTGGCTCGTTGTGAACTGTGAGTCCATTTATTCCTAACAAAAACCGTAATTAATTTGCCAGAATTGTACATAATTATGACATAACATTGAAGGTTGTACAATGTAACAGCAATATTTAGACTTAGGGATGCCACCCGTTAGATAAAATACGGAACGGTTCCATATTTCACTGAAAGAATAAAAGTTTTGTTTTCGAAATGATAGTCTCTAGATTCGACCATATCAATGACCAAAGGCTCGTATTTCTGTGTGTTATTATGTTATAATTAAGTCTATGATTTGATATTTGATAGAGAAGTCTGACTGAGCGATGATAGGCAGCAGCAGGCTCGTAAGCATTCATTCAAACAGCACTTTCGTGCATTTGCCAGCAGCTCTTCGCAATGCTTCAAGCATTGAGCTGTTTATGACTTCAAGCCTATCAACTCCCGAGATTAGGCTGGTGTAACCGATGTGAAATGGCTAGCTTGTTAGCGGGGTGCACGCTAATAGCGTTTCAATCGGTGACGTCATTCCCTCTGAGACTTGGAGTAGTTGTTCCCCTGCTCTGCAAGGGCCGCGAGGCTTTTGTGGAGCGATGGGTAAGGATGCTTCGAGGGTGGCTGTTGTCGATGTGTTCCTTGTTCAAGCCCAGGTAGGGGTGAGGAGAGGGACGGAAGGTATACTGTTACACTGGCAATACTAAAGTGCCTATAAGAACATCCAATAGTCAGAGGTATATGAAATACAAATGGTATAGAGAGAAATAGTCCTATAATTGCTATAATAACTACAACCTAAAACTTCTTACCTGGGAATATTGAAGTCTCATGTTAAAAGGAACCACCAGCTTTCATATGTTCTCATGTTCTGAGCAAGGAACTGAAACGTTAGCTTTTTTACATGGCACATATTGCACTTTTACTTTCTTCTCCAACACTTTGTTTTTGCATCATTTAAACCAAATTGAACATATTTCACTATTTATTTGAGGCTAAATTGATTTTATTGATGTATTATATTAAGGTAAAACAAAAGTGTTCATTCAGCATTGTTGTAATTGTCATTATTACAAATACATTTTCAGAAAATCGGCCGAATAATCGGCATCGGCTTTTTTTGGTCCTCCAATAATCAGTATCGGCGTTGAAAAATCATAATTGGTCGACCTCTAGAAGAGACCTAGAGAGGAACCAGGCTCTGAGGGGTGGCCACTCCTCTTCTAGCTGTGGAGCCAGGTGGAGATTATTAGATTACATGGCCATTAAGGCCAGATTGTTCTTCAAGATGTTCAAACGTTCATAGATGACCAGCAGGGTCAAATAATAATCACAGTGATTGTAGAGGGTGCAACAGGTCAGTACCTCAGGAATACATGTCAGATGGCTTTTCACAGCCGAACATTCAGTGGTCAAGACAGCAGGTGCGGTAGAGAGAGAGGGAGGGAGAGCAAGTCGAAACAGCAGGTCCGGGACAAGGTAGCATTTCCGGTGAACAGGTCAGGGTTCCATAGCCACAAGCAGGGAGGGGAGGGGAAGGAGAGTGAGAGAATTAAAGGGAGCATACTTACATTTACACAGGATACCAGATAAGACAGGAGAATTACACTATATATAACAGACGGACCCTAGCTCTCCTGGCACATAGACTATTGCAGCATAGATACTGGAGGCTGAGACATAACATATTCACTATACACACGTGCACATGGATTGTGTGTTATACAGTACATATGTGATAGTAGAGTAGTGGGCTGAGGGCATACACTTAATGTGTTGTGACATGCATTGTAATGTTTACATTTTTTTTATATAACTACAGTACCTTCATTCTGCTAGTCCCCAGGAAGAGTAGCTGCTGACTTGGCATCAGCTAATGGGAATCCATAATAAATAGAAACACAAATAGGCCTACTTGTATCACAAGACTTGTCTGAAGGTAACCCAGTACCGGGACGGGAAAAAAAACAACAGAGGTGAATTGGGCATTTCAACATAAAAGGTAAGGTAAGGTTAATTTCAAGATATTTAATTTTTCTGAGATTATGTCACGACTCCCACCGAAGGTTGCTCCCCTGCCTGTTCGGGCGGCGCTCGGCGGTTGTCGTCACTGGTCTACTAGCCGCCACCGATCCCTTTTTCCGTTTTGTTTTGTCTTATTGGTTGCACCTCTTCCCTGTTTCGTTTCTTGATTTATGTCTATTTAAGCCTGTTTGGTCCACCTAGGTTTGTGCGGGATTGTTACTCTGTTGGTTGTAGATGTGTTGTCGTGTTTGTTTTCTCTGGACTGTTTGGTCCTGTGTTTGGGCTGGTCTGTTTTATGCGCCCTGTATTTTGGCGTGACCGTTTTGTGCCGGAGAATACATTTCGATTTACCAAACCCTCTGCTCTCTGCGCCTGACTCCAACCCACCACTCCTAGTAAACTTTGACAGAATCCCGCACCTTTTGAATGGAGTCAGAAGTAGCAGCCGCACCTCCTCTCCCATCGATGGAGGAGCGAGTCCTTCATCATACGGCCATTCTCCACCGGATTGGGTTGGCAATGGACCAGATGATGGAGAGGATGGACCGATGGGAGAGGAGTGGCCCCCCTACCTCACCTCCAGCTCCTCTTCCCCCAGCACCACCTACCCCTCCTCCGGCGTCCGGATCCGGTGCCCTGCGTCTGGCTCTCCCCAGAGAGTACGATGGAACGGCGGCTGGGTGCCAGGGGTTCCTGCTACAGTTGGAGTTGTACCTGGCTACCGTTCGTCCAACTCCCTCGGGGGAGGAGAGCGTGAGCGTACTCCTCTCCTGTATGACGGGTCGAGCCCTGGAGTGGGCCAACGCAGACTCGGCGAGGGATCACTACCCCGAGTTCACCCGCCGGTCCGGGCCGTGTTCGACCACCCACCGGAGGGCTGAGCGGCGGGTGAACGGCTGTTTCACCTGTGACAGTAGACTAGGAGCGTGCAGGACTTTGCACTGGAGTTACGGACCTTGGGGCGGGGTGGAACGACAGGGCCCCGATGGACCACTATCGCTGTAGCCTCCGGGAGGACTTCCGCAGGGAGCTAGCTTGTCGGGACACCACCCTCTCCCTCGACGAACTTATCGACATGTCCATCCGACTGGACAATCTGCTGGCTTTCCGCGGGCGTCCAGAATAGGCCCTGTTGGAGTTAGGGGGGGCCACATCGAGGGGGACTGCCGATCGGTGCTGGAGGAGCTTGTCTGGGAGTCGGGATGGCAGGCAGAGCACTCCTCGTTCATACCAGGTGAGTCAGCATCAGACTCACCCAGAGCTCCCTGTTGGCCATATGTTTTTACTCATTTATTTTTCTGACTTTTCTCCCTCTCTACAGCATAAGGCGCTAGTCGATTCAGGCACAGCTGGGAACTTTATGGATCATGGGCTCGCGTTAAGGCTAGGGATTCCCCTGGTGTCGTTAGACCAACCTTTCCCCGTGCACTCCTTAGATAGCCGACAATTAGGGTCAAGGCTGGTCAGGGAGGCCACGGTGCCACTGGACATGGTAACGCAGGGGGATCATAAGGAGTGGATCAGTCTCTTCCTTATTGACTCGCCTGCGTTTCCGGTGGTGCTGGGGATTCTTTGGCTGGCTAATCACAATCCTGAGATTTCATGGAGAAAGGGGGCTCTCAGAGGGTGGTCAGAGGAGTGTTCAGGCAGATGCATAGGAGTTTCCATCGGTGCGACGACGGTGGAGAGTCCAGACCAGGTTTCCACTGTGCGCATTGCCTCTTCCACTGTGCGCATTGCCGATTTGGCTATCGCCTTCTGTAAAAAGAGGGCGACCCAATTACCACCTCATCGACTAGGGGATTGCACGATAAACCTCCTGGAAAACGCTGCACTTCCCAGGAGTCACGTGTACTCGTTGTCCCAGGAGGAGACAGTGGCGATGGAGAAATACGTCACTGAATCTCTGGGACAGGGGTACATTCGGCCCTCCACGTCACCCGTCTCGTCAAGCTTATTTTTTGTGTAGAAAAAGGAGGGAGGTCTGCGTCCGTGCATTGATTATAGAGGTCTAAATTCCATCACAGTGGGGTTTAGTTACCCGCTACCTCTCATCGCCACGGCAGTGGAATAATTTCACGGGCGCGTTTCTTCACAAAACGGGACCTTAGGAGTGCGTATAATTTGGTGCGTATCCGGGAGGGAGATGAGTGGAAGACAGTGTTTAGTGCCACATCTGGCCATTATGAGTACCTCGTCATGCCGTATGGGTTGAAGAATGCTCCAGCCGTTTTCCAATCTTTCGTAGATGAGATTCTCAGAGACCTGCACGGGCAGGGGGTGGTAGTGTATATTGATGATATACTGATGTATTCTGCCACACGCGCCGCGCACGTGTCTCTGGTGCGTAGGGTACTTGGGCGACTGCTGGAGCATGACCTGTACGTCAAGGCTGAGAAATGTGTGTTCTCCAAACAAGCCGTTTCCATCCTGGGTTGTCGCATTTCCACCTCTGGGGTGGTGATGGAGTGTGACCGTGTTACAGCCGTGCGTAATTGGCAGACTCCGACCACGGTAAAGGAGGTGCAGCTGTTTTTAGGGTTTGCCAATTACTACCGGAGATTTATCCGGGGTTTTGGTCAGGTGGCTGCTCCCATTACCTCCCTCCGGAAGGGGGCGACGCGCTTGCGCTGGTCAGCAGAAGCGGGCAGAGCTTTCAGTCATCTGAAGGAGCTGTTCACTGACGCTCCGTGCTGACTCATCCGGACCCCTCTTTGGCGTTTATAGTGGAGGTGGGTGGGAGCCATGCTATCACAGCACTCGGGCGCGCCACCAAAGCTCCGCCCCTGCGCTTTCTTCTCGAGGACACTCGGTCCGGCAGAGCGGAACTATGACGTGGGGGACCGGGAGTTGTTAGCTGTAGTCAAGGCTCTGAAGGTGAGGAGACATTGGCTTGAGGGGGCCAAGCACCCTTTCCTTATCTGGACTGACCATCGTAATCTCGAGAACATCCGGGCAGCAAGGTGATTGAATCTGCGTCAGGCCAGGTGGGCCATGTTCTTTACCCGATTTCGTTTGACAATTTCCTATCGGCCAGGCTCACTTAATACGAAGGCCGACGCGCTGTCCCGCATATATGACACAGAGGAGCGGCCCATCGATCCGACTCCCATCCTCCCAGCTTCATGTCTGGTAGCACCGGTGGTATGGGAGGTGGACGCGGAGATCGAGTGGGCTTTACGGTTGGAACCTGCACCCCCCCAGTGTCTAGCAGGTGTTCAGTACGTGCCGCTTGGTGTTCGTGATGGGTTGATTCGATGGGCTCATACACTACCCTCTTCGGTCATCCTGGGATCGAGAGGACAGTGCGGAGTCTTAGGGGGAGGTACTGGTGGCCCACTTTGGTTAAGGATGTGAGGTTTTATGTCTCCTCCTGTTCGGTGTGTGCTCAGAGAAAGGCTCCTCGACACCTGCCTAGAGGGAAGTTACAGCCCCTCCCTGTTCCACAACGACCGTGGTCGCACTTGTTGGTGGACTTTCTCACCGACCTTCCCCCATCTCAGGGAAACACCACGATCCTGGTCGTTGTGGATCAGTTTTCTAAGTTCTGTTGTCTCAGCCCGTTGCCCGGTCTCCCTACGGCCCTACAGACTGCGGAGGCCCTGTTTACCCATGTCTTCGGGCACTACGGGGTGTCTGAGGACATTGTTTCTGATCGGGGTCCCCAGTTCACGTCCAGAGTTTGGAGGGCGTTCATGGAACGGCTGGGGGTCTCGGTCAGCCTGACCTCGGGTTTCCACCCCGATAGTAATGGGCAGGTGGAGAGAGTAAACCAGGATGTGGGTAGGTTTTTGCGGTCGTATTGCCGGGACCGGCCTGGTGAATGGGCGAGGTACGTCCCATGGGCGGAGGTGGCTCAGAACTCCCTCCGCCACTCCTCGACCAACATGTCACCGTTCCAGTGCATGTTGGGCTACCAGCCGGTCCTGGCTCCATTGCATCAGAGCCAGACCGAGGCTCCTGCGGTGGAGGAAAGGGTGCATCGCTCGAAGGACACCTGAAGAGCCATCCAGGAATCATTAAAACAAGCTAGTGGACGGCAGAAGAGGAGCGCTGACCAGCACCGCAGTGAGGCCCCCTTGTTCGCACCGGGGGATCGGGTCTGGCTCTCGACCTGAAACCTGCCCCTCTGCCTGCCCTGCCGGAAGCTGGGACCGCAGTGTGTGGGGCCATTTAAAGTCCTGAGGAGGATAAACGAGGTGTGTTATAGGTTACAGCTTCCTCCTTACTATCGCATTAACCCCTCGTTTCATGTGTCTCTCCTCAGGCCGGTGGTGGCTGGTCCCCTGCAGGAAGGTGAGGTGCCGGAGGTCCCTCCGCCCCCTCTGGACATCGAGGGGTCCCCGGCATACACAGTATGTGCTATTCTGGACTCTGACGCTGGGCGAGGGGCCTACAGAACCTCGTGGACTGGGAGGGGTATGGTCCGGAGGAGAGGTGCTGGGTACCTGTTCGGGCGGCGCTCGGCGGTCGTTGTCGCCGGTCTTCTAGCCGCCACCAATCCCTTTTTCCGTTTTGTTTCGTTTGGTCTTATTGGTTGCACCTGTTCCCTGTTTCGTTTCTTGATTTATGTCTATTTAAGTCTGTTAGGTCCACCTAGGTTTGTACGGGATTGTTACTCTGTTGGTTGTAGATGTGTTGTCCTGTTTGTTTTCTCCGGATCTTTGGTCCTGTGTTTGGGCTGGTCTGTTTTATGCGCCCTGCGTGACCGTTTTGTGCCGGAGAATAAATTACAATTTACCAACCCTCTGCTCTCTGCGCCTGACTACAACCCACCACTCCTAGTAATCTCTGACAGCTTACTTATGTCTATCACATATCCACCTCATTTTCAAGCGTTTCTATGGGCACTGCCAAACAACTGTAGTGATGATTCGACTTCCACTTTACCTCCCTACTGCAGCGCACTGGTGGCAAACTTGGCAGAGTCAATTATTTGAGAGTCAATTTACAGAGTGTAAAAGTCAAGTAAACAAGTAGGCTTTAAATGTAAGTGTATAAATGTAATTGTATATTTATTTCATTCAAGTTCGCTAATATTAGCTAGACTTACAAGTAGGCTAATTCTGTCATAATAACGTTAGTTGTGTTGTGTCAGAGTTAAGTCCAACTATAATGACAAACTATAGGCTACATAACGTTGTTGAGCATCCACATTAGAGGAAAGATTATCGTTCTACAGTCCTACACCTGTCAATCAACTGATCAACACATCCCAGTGCATGCTGCCTACGAACCAATTAATGCTTGATCTAAAATGTGGTCGGAGGAGCCATTTGGATGGTGTGATGCAATTGCGAAGCCTCCGTAGGCACACAGAGGCCAAATAGAGCTCTGTACCACAACACAGTGTGCCTCTAAAATTGTGTAACAATGTAGAGGGCTCAGTATAGCTCCGCGTTGATATGATTGTACAAGCACAAACTTTTTTGTGTTTGTTGTTGCCTGTTTTGCTTGTTATTTTGGCATTAATACGTGTCACATTTCAGTTTGCAAACAATGTAAATAAAGCCACAATCAAAGATGGTCTCTTTTTTCTGTCTTGAGTAAGGCAGCTCAAAAATGCAGGTGTTTCAGCCTTGCTAAGTGCTTTCTGTGTTGGTGTGGCAGCCAGCGGAAAATATAGAGTGTAGTAGGGTTTGGTAATGTTCTCTAGTTGTTCCGTGATTGGCTCAGTGTTCTCTCACTCATGGGGACACTATGTCAATGCAAAATCTACGGGAAGAGCTCGAAAATTCAAGCCCCTTGGGTGCTTCCATAGAATTACATTAGAAGTGCCCATCCAAGAAGGCTCAAGGCCATTGGCCACGGATAAAATTATGTCAAATCACGTTGTATCTACCGTTGCTTTGATTGGACTGATTGTGTCAACATCCTACTTTCAAAATCTTAGCTAGCAAGCTGGACAAGCAGTCATCATCATGAATCCTGTTGACAAACTACTGGCAAATCCTTTTCAATCCTTGTCATATGAAGAGAAATTATAGGTAAAGCCTATTGGTGCTGATCGGCCATTGGACATAAACATTGGAAGTTGGAAATCCAAAATTCAACAATGAATGTTTTGGAAAGAATCAGTGTCTCACTGCAAGCGTTGCAAAGCAATCACTAGCTTGCTATTCTGTGGAGTGGGTGTGTGGTCCAAGTCTGGGTTTAAGGGTCTAATTTTCCAAGCTTAAAAGGATTAACATTCAATACCATGGGCCAGAGGTTGAAAACATTGGGCATGCTGTCAATCCAGCATGACTTCTGCCGCGTTCAGAACAATTGGAAACTCTGAACTAGGAAATCTCAGACTCAGTGAGTTCAAGACAACTGAGAACTCGAGCTCCGCCTGGAAAATACGTTTTGAACGGTCATCCAACTCGGAATTGTAAGTTGGGAACTCTGGCCTCTTTCTAGAGGTCCAACCTGAAGATCACTGACATCATGATTTGGCCCTGTTTTTTTCAGAGTTCCTAGTTGTCTTGAAAGCACCATAAATCCAGAGAATGCCAGACTTTGATGACAAAGTTTGATGACAAAATTTGCCCACAAGGACTGCTGTGCCACCTTCCTGTTCAAGTGAGCACAACAAGGTGAGTCCAAAAATGTATTGTATGCTGCTGCATAAATTATGTAATATGCCAGGGAGACATGTATACTGTAGCTAAGAAAGTAATACGAAGTGTATGTTGTGAAGTAACCTGTTAGTAGCCCATGAGCCTCACCCTAATAATTTGGTCCCTTTCCCCCTCATAACTTAGCCTACTGTTCTGACTTGGTGGTGCACATGTAGCATATAGCCTGTTTAAGAGAAATGTAATCATTGATTATTGTAAGGGTGTTCATTGTCTGCTTATATGCCCCCTTTATTTATCCTACAGTTCTGACTAGGTGTACAGGGAGAATATTGTAAGAATGGCCCATGTTTTGAATTCTGTCACTGTATATTTCAAAAGTGCTGAACAAATAGTGATATTGACTATGTCCGTCCTAACTCGCTCATTAATGTCTTAATCGAAATGACGGATTGCCTTTTATCCACTCGTCGTCCCCTTATGTTATAGTTTGTACATATCAATTGTCAGTAGAAACCACATTTTGTTTAAGTAAGTCAGCCATATCAGCTATGTTTTTTTTTAGGCTGAATGAACTGTTTCACTGCCAGACAAGGCTCCACTGAGAGCCAGGTGTAGCAGTGGTAAGGATTCACTCCATGGTGCTGAAAAGAACGCTCTACTGTTGGGACTAAACAACTGCATCTTGCCTACCTGATTGAGCAACCATTTGGATCAGTTTTTTTCTTTTTGGCAGTTTTGCCTATAAGGTCCAGGCACCTTAGTAGGTAAGTAATATGGTGTATTTTGTAATGGTGTATCAGCTAATAGAAACATGCTAATGATTTTCTAGTGGCACACATATGAAGGAGGACGTTGTATCCATAGTTTCTGTGTCCGGCTTCCGTGTTGTAAAAGTGTTCAAAATTAAGTGGACAGACACTTCAAAACAGTTTGGCTATTTAAATGTACAGTTCATATCTGAAAAATATATGTTTCTCCATGTATGAATTTGTTATTAAATGCGTTTCTATGGTCTAATAGGATTGAGGCTAACTTCAATGTTTCATCAAATAAAATTTGTATACATTTTTTTGATAGCCTACTTACAGGGGTCCTAAAATTCTAAATCAAATAGTCATGCCAAGGATAATTTAGCTATCTTAACCCTCCTGTTGTGTTCGTTTCATGTTAATGAATTCTGTGTTCCCGGTCCAAAATGACCACCCCATTATAGCTGATTATAAATCCATAATAATACATATATTATCACCTAATGTTGTGTTAGATCTTTTTATCAACTTCAGTTCCTGTGAACATTACAAGTTTCGAACGTCTATTTGCTATTTATGGCCTGTAGGCCTCATTGACCTGAGCTCATACAACTCGTTTTGGAGTTTAAAAAAACAATGTATGGATTATTTTGACAATAACAAATACTCAGATTAAACATTATTTATTACAGACAACTTAATGTCAAAGTTTAACAAGGACTCTCCTCCTCACCAGTGTCATGATCAAAGATATGATGAAGAGCCTCACATACAGTGTATCGTTTGGTCATTGAGCTGCCACAGATTGAATTGTGAGAAAGGCCTCAAAAATGCTTTTACATACCAGAGCTGAGAAAAGTTCTATATATTATTGAAACAATGTTGCAATTGTTTGTGAGAATGCCAACAGGTGTGGTTCCCAAGGGGGAAAGATTCTATTGTGGAAAGGTTCCTGTGGGGGTTGCCATGGAAGCCAAGAAGGGGAGTGAGGTGTGTGTGTGTGTGTGTGTGTGTGTGTGTGTGTGTTAGCAGCTGCATACAGCCTAAGCTCCCTGTCCATCTGGTCAGAGTAAACAAATTGGTAATGTTATGTACAGTATTTATTGTCCATTTGTTTGTCAGGAGAAACGTCAATGTGATTACATTTGGTTGATAATCTAACTTGGGCTGGCTATACCTTTAGAAAATCCAAAAGTATTAGCTGGAATGAATCAACAAAATAGTGATGGAATAGACTGTGATTTCATTTTTAATTAGGCCTACAGTTGCATAGGCCTGCATGATGCAAACATGCATAAAGAAAGCTCACCCCTGTGAGTTCTATTGCCTATCAGTGGTTGTCTCTGTTGTCCCCTGTTAGTCTAGTCTAAATATAACTCATATGAACAAGTATAAGGCTGCTGCATAGAAACGGGCTACATGGTCTATTAGTGCGCATAGAAACGGGCTACGTGGCCTATTAGTGCGCATAGAAATAGGCTACGTGGCCAGCTCTCCAAGCTTTGGAGTCAGAACGTTGAATAAGATAATGTATGCATGGTGTTGGAATTTAATCATTGATACAATTGTACCAATGTAACAATGGATGTGGAAATGGCATTTTACATCGTAGAACCAGTTTATTGGTTCTAATTGTCAATTGGGTAATGGTCCTGGGCGCCAAGTGCTTATTATGTAGGCCTACTTGTTTGAGCTCCTGTTAGACTGATTCGATTTGGTTTCTCAGATAGGACAGGTACATAGCCTGATACAGAGGCTATTTCTTTTGGGCAATTGCCCGTGTATATTTGGTCAATCTACTTGTATATTTTGTATGATATGGTGCTTTCACCATTGGATCACCGAGACCTGTAAATAAATCTACACTCTGAGTACATCAACTTGCCTTGCCTTCTGCTGATTTCATGCTCCTATGACTGCAAAATAGGTAGTCTGAGCAAGGAGTAAAATCGTTGATGTGTAATAATGGGATTGTGTTTGTTTATGTGATTGACTCTATATACAGTAATGAGAGAAACTTTACAGGTCCTCTCACTGTGCTTGGAGAGGAACAATTCAATGTGCCATTGGAGTGGGCACAAGAGATGTGGCTTCAGTTCATGTCAGGGGAGAGTTGACAATGGTATTGGAATGAAGTGGTCATCCCGTCTTAATCGGGGAACAGCAGGGGACTTAGCTGTAAATACAAATAGCAGATAGATTCCATTACAGCAGTGCCATCATAGGTTTAGGCAGCACGTTTCGCAATGAAGTTCAATGTCAGGATATGATATGACCCAGATGCAGACACTGGAGGCGGATAGTACAGTTCTCGGATGATTTATTAGAAACACGGGGCAGGTCGAGGTTAGGCAGAGGTTCGTGATCAGGTCAGAGTCAGCCAGGTACAGGACGGCACGCAGGCTCGGGGTCAGGGCAGGCAGAATGGTCAGAACCGGGAAAAACTATAAAACAGAACTAGAGAAACAGGAAGGTGGGAGAGAAGACAAGACAAATGGGCAACAGACAAACAGAGAACACAGGTATAAATACACAGGGGATAATGGGAAGTTGGGCGACACCTGGAGGGGGGTGGTGACAAGCACAAAGACAGGTGAAACAGATCAGGGTGTGAGAACTGTACTATCTGCCTCCAGTGTCTGCATCTGGGTCATATCATATCCTGAACCAGAACTCTCCAAACAGCCTACCCGCTCAGAGGCCATTACCCAATTGACAATTACAACCAATAAACTGGTTCTACGATGTAAAATGCAATTTCCACATCCAGTGCATGGTCCTAAAGCACACCTCACCGCTTTTGTATGATAAAACTGGGGAGGACAAAAATACAATTTCAGAATGTACGGTGGACATGACCCCCCTATCCCCAGTGAAAGTTGCGCTCCTGCTATAATTGCATCCCCAAAGCAAATTACATGTTCTCAAATCCAACCGCTCAACAGACACTCCTCAATTGTGACCGAGAAGGGTCACCTTGTCTTCTCCTTGGTGGTGGCCTGTTCTCATCATTGGCCTCATTTGGAAATGGCATGTTTTGGAAGAATTCACGCTGAATATTGACTATAAATTGTGATTTCTGTGGAAGGAGAAGGATACCATATTTAATTAGCTTTTTTTCACCTGTATTTACAGTAGAATTCTTTGAGATGGGGTAAGGGCCGATAAAACGGGGGAACAGTTTGCAGGACTACCCGGAGGGGTAGATCCCGAGTAGACCGGATCTGCCCGAGACAATAACGGGGAGCCAGGGTCCAGAGAGATTTGGACTGGTCACCCCACAACAGGGTAGCATGGAGAGGGGTACGAGCAATGGAAGATGGGAAAACTCCCCGTACGGCTCACCAGGGTACTCATACTAGTACCTCCTTGATGAGCCTGGTTCTTTAATGGGCAGGTAGATAAAACATTTCTTGTAGCTCCACAATACAGACAGCTCTGGGTGTTAAGTCTGCGTAAGAGCTCAGCAGGAGACAATCTAGCCCTGCCCAGTTGCATGCGCTCCGGTGGAGATGACTCGCCTGCCCTCTGTGACCTCCGAGAGACTTCGGCCGATGTCGGATCCACTCTGAAATGTGTGCTTCTGGGTTTTCCGGGATTCCTTGGAGGCATGGTAGAAATTGAGGATGAGCGTCGGCGACAGGGAAAAGACTCCCTCTCCCTCCTATGTTTCCGTAGCTGCCCATCGATCTGGATGGTCAAGGCTATGAGGGAGTTGAGGTCCAGGGGCAGCTCCCGGGCTGCGAGCTCGTCTTTAAATCACCTCCGACAACCCGTGAAGGAACACATTGAACCGTGCTTCCGGGTTCTAGGCAATCTCAGCCGCCAACGTGCGAAATTCCACCGCGTAGTCTGCCACACTACGGGAATCCTGACGTAGTTGGAGCAGCTTACTTGCTGCCTCTCTCCCGGACAACGGGGAATCGAACACTTTCCGTACCTCCACCACGAACTCCTCCAATCTAAGGCAAATGGTTGGATTGTTGCTCCCACACCGCCGTAGCCCATTCAAGAGCCCTCCCGGACATCAGCGTTATCACGTACGCTATCCTTGAGCGAACCAAGGAAAATTAAGAGGGCTGCAGCTCAAAGATGAGAGAACACTGGAAGAGAAACGCCCGGCAGGATCCGGGATCTCCAGTGTAGCGCTCCGGAGGAGGTAAGTGGGGTTCTTGGGAAGCCGGGGTAGATTGGGGAGAAACACCGCTGGTAGCGGGGTAATTGACAGTCTGGGGGGTTACTCTAGTGGCGGCCTGCCTCACAGACAATCTGTGGAATTGCGCCCTCACTGTGTTGAAGGCACGGTCCTGGTGTTACACTAAGGTCTGGAATCCTTCCATAAGACCTTTGAAGTAACTCCTTGTTTCTTCCAATGGTGGTTCCCTTGGGAGGAGACAGCGTTGCGGAGCGGGTCCGAGTCTGCTGGCTCAGTCATGGCCAGTTCATGCTATCACGACTCAGGATATGACCCAGATGCAGACACAGGAGGCGGATGGTACAGTTGTCAGATGATTTATTAGAAATATGCGGCAGGCAAAGGGCAGGTTGAGGGCAGGCAGAGGTTCGTGATCAGGTCAGAGTCAGGCAGGTACAGGACGTCAGGCAGGCTCTGGGCCAGGGCAGGCAGAAGTTTGTTATCAGGTCAGAGTTAGGCAGGTACAGGATGGCAGGCAGACTCGAGGTCAGGGCAGGCAGAATGGTAAGAACCGGGAGAGAACAGAACGAGACAAACAGGAAGGTGGGAGAGAATGCTGGTGAGGCCTGACACGACAAGACAAACCTGCAACAGACAAACCGAGAATACACAGGGGATAACAGGAAGATGGATGACCCCTGGAGGGGGTGGGGAAAAGCACAAAGACAGGTGAAACAGATGACAGGTGACAACTTTGTTGAAGCACCTTTGGCAGCGATTACAGCCTCGAGTCTTCTTGGGTATGACGCTACAAGCTTGGCACACCTGTATTTGGGGAGTTTCTCCTATTCTTTTATGCAGATCCTCTCGAGCTCTGTCAGGTTGGATGGTGAGTGTTGCTGCACAGCTATTTTCAGGTCTCTCCAGAGATGTTAGATCGGGTTCAAGTCCAGGCTCTGGCTAGGCCACTCAAGGCCATTCAGAGACTTGTCCCGAAGCCACTCCTGTTTGTCTGTTTGCCTCCCTGGCTGTGTGCTTAGAGTCGTTGTCCTGTTGGAAGTTGAACCTTCACCCCAGTCTGAGGTCCTGAGCTCTCCGAAGCAGGTTTTCATCAAGGATCTCTCTGTACTTTCCTCTGTTTATCTTTCCCTCAATCCTGACTAATCTCCCAGTCCGTGCCGCTGAAAAACATCCCCACAGCATGATGCTTCCACCTCCATGCTTCCCCGTAGGGATGGTGCCAGGTTTCCTCTAGACGTGATGCTTGGCATTCAGCCTAAAGAGTTCAATCTTGGTTTCATCAGACAAGAGAATCTTGTTTCTCATGGTCTGAGAGTATTTTAGGAGCCTTTTGACAAACTCCAAGTGAGCTGTCATGTGCCTCTTACTGAGGAGTGGCTTCCGTCTGGTCACTCTATCATAAAGTCCTGATTGGTGGAGTGCTGCAGACATGGTTGTCCTTCTGGAAGGTTCTCCCATCTCCACAGAGGAACTCTGGAGCTCTGTCAGAGTTGACCATCGGTTTCTTGGTCACCTCCCTGATTGCTCAGTTTGGCCGGGCGGCCAGCTCTAGGAAGAGCCCTGGTGGTTACAAACTTGGGGACCTTCAATGCTAGAGATGTGAATGAATTAGCTACGCTAGCTAGTAGCTACCATAGCCAGGTCAGCCCTAGCCTTTTGCTTTGTCATTATGGGTTACTGTGTGTAGATTGATGTGGGGGAAAAAACTATTTAAATCTATTCTAGAATAATGCTGTATAATGTAACAAAATGTGGAAAAGTCAAGTGGTCTGAATACTTTCAGAATACACCGGAAATGTAGCCTACTCTATTTCAATGAGGCCACACATACTAGGTGCACTTGAACTCTCACGCCCAACTAGGAGAGGTAGGTTATTTCTGAGTGTGAATAATGCGGAAAATGTGTGATTTTAATACAGTGGGTAGGCTAACTCATACAAAGCAGAAAGAGTACCGTTTCCAAATAATCTGTGGGACAACAAAAATATTTTCATTCCAAAGTTGTCTGACCGACTGCAGCATGAACAATGCAGACAGCGCTGCAATGATCTATGTTGGGACCTGCAGGTCCTGCAGGCATCCCGGGGGAATCCAACCCTCTAGTGCATAGTTAGTACACAACACTGCTGATCATTTCTTAGCAGGATCAGATGGTGACAGGGGTCCCAGCAGGGTCAGACATCCAGGGAAGACCAGTCTACAGTGCTCTGGTGAATTTTGCAGTATATTAACAATATTAGTAAATTATATAAAGTTCCATCTTGACTTGATGGGTAGACCTAAGGTAGCTTCAGGACAGCAGTTTAAGCTTAAAGCTACACTGTAAGACTTCTCTGTCATTTTCAACAGTAAAACACAGTAAAATACCTTAAATGTAGATGTAGATTGCACTGCATTATTGGTAAAATGCTGAAAAATACTGTTATTAACTGTAATTGTAAGCCTCCTGTAAAAATTACTCTAACTTACTACATTTCTTTACAGTAGTACCCGAACACTGCTGTAGTTGGTGGCGCCAATCGTCTGTGGTGTGTGTGCGAGAGAGAGAGAAAGAGAGCTGTATCTCATAGTTGAAACCAAGACTGTTCTCAGGGCAGGTCTGCCATTTTGACTATCAGAAGTTGCTTTTCTTAGCAGGTTACAAGAATTAACGCAGCAGGTTAGGATAATTAATTAAAGCTAAAATTCTAACAATGTCCCCGACGTGACTCAAACCTATCTACAACCAGGCCTGCGCTGAGAACAGACTTGATTTCCACTAATGGGATGCTCCCCGCCAAACGGTCTGTGAGGGAAGACTCGTGAAAAAATAAGCTTTCTGTTTTACTCAAGCTATTTTATTTTGTATTTTTGTGGAAAAGTCACCTAAATATGTTTGAGCAGCTACTACAGTGCCTTGCGAAAGTATTCGGCCCCCTTGAACTTTGCGACCTTTTGCCACATTTCAGGCTTCAAACATAAAGATATAAAACTGTATTTTTTTGTGAAGAATCAACAACAAGTGGGACACAATCATGAAGTGGAATGACATTTATTGGATATTTCAAACTTTTTTAACAAATCAAAAACTGAAAAATTGGGCGTGCAAAATTATTCAGCCCCTTTACTTTCAGTGCAGCAAACTCTCTCCAGAAGTTCAGTGAGGATCTCTGAATGATCCAATGTTGACCTAAATGACTAATGATGATAAATACAATCCACCTGTGTGTAATCAAGTCTCTGTATAAATGCACCTGCACTGTGATAGTCTCAGAGGTCCGTTAAAAGCGCAGAGAGCATCATGAAGAACAAGGAACACACCAGGCAGGTCCGAGATACTGTTGTGAAGAAGTTTAAAGCCGGATTTGGATACAAAAAGATTTCGCAAGCTTTAAACATCCCAAGGAGCACTGTGCAAGCGATAATATTGAAATGGAAGGAGTATCAGACCACTGCAAATCTACCAAGACCTGGCCGTCCCTCTAAACTTTCAGCTCATACAAGGAGAAGACTGATCAGAGATGCAGCTAAGAGGCCCATGATCACTCTGGATGAACTACAGCTACTGAGCTGAGGTGGGAGACTCTGTCCATAGGACAACAATCAGTCGTATATTGCACAAATCTGGCCTTTATGGAAGAGTGGCAAGAAGAAAGCCATTTTTTAAAGATATCCATAAAAAGTGTTGTTTAAAGTTTGCCACAAGCCACCTGGGAGACACACCAAACATGTGGAAGAAGGTGCTCTGGTCAGATGAAACCAAAATTGAACTTTTTGGCAACAATGCAAAACGTTATGTTTGGCGTAAAAGCAACACAGCTGAACACACCATCCCCACTGTCAAACATGGTGGTGGCAGCATCATGGTTTGGGCCTGCTTTTCTTCAGCAGGGACAGGGAAGATGGTTAAAATTGATGGGAAGATGGATGGAGCCAAATACAGGACCATTCTGGAAGAAAACCTGATGGAGTCTGCAAAAGACCTGAGACTGGGACGGAGATTTGTCTTCCAACAAGACAATGATCCAAAACATAAAGCAAAATCTACAATGGAATGGTTCAAAAATAAACATATCCAGGTGTTAGAATGGCCAAGTCAAAGTCCAGACCTGAATCCAATCGAGAATCTGTGGAAAGAACTGAAAACTGCTGTTCACAAATGCTCTCCATCCAACCTCACTGAGCTCGAGCAGTTTTGCAAGGAGGAATGGGAAAAAATGTCAGTCTCTCGATGTGCAAAACTGATAGAGACATACCCCAAGCGACTTACAGCTGTAATCGCAGCAAAAGGTGGCGCTACAAAGTATTAACTTAAGGGGGCTGAATAATTTTGCACGCCCAATTTTTCAGTTTTTGATTTGTTAAAAAAGTTTGAAATATCCAATAAATGTCGTTCCACTTCATGATTGTGTCCCACTTGTTGTTGATTCTTCACAAAAAAATACAGTTTTATATGTTTATGTTTGAAGCCTGAAATGTGGCAAAAGGTCGCAAAGTTCAAGGGGGCCGAATACTTTCGCAAGACACTGTACGTATGTACTAATTCCATATACTATGTACTTCTATATACCCACCGCAGGTTTTCTTAACTAAACTACTAACTAGTGTTGGATTCGGGGTGAAACTTTGAACATTGTTATACTCAGAAGCATAGTATATAAAGGAGTGAAAGAGACTGGTTTTCACATTAGAAGTTAATAGTATCTCTAGGAGACGGATGGCTGTGGAATGTGTTAGGGGAGACGGGTGGAGATCTTCGGATTGGGCCTCACGGGGGTTGAGGTCAGGTCAGTTTCCCTTAAGGGAGAAACAATGGTTTATTATCCTATCACTTCGTCTTCCTGTCAGACCATAAAAGATGTAAGGATTGGAGAGAAGAAGTGTCTAAATTGGAGTATATAGACATGTGGTGGTGGAAACATGTGATGTCTGAATCCAACTTGGTTAAGCTTTTCTAGCTTTTCGAGTTATTTACTCTGAAAATTAGAACTAACGTTAGCTTGTTTGGATTGTGTTAGCTAACAGTATAGCCAGGTTGACATGTCGGTCTGTTGCGTTGATCTTTCTTGCTGGTAAAATAATCAGTGATATTGTAGCTATACAGCAAATCATTTTAGTATTAACAACGTGCAGAAATCCATATGTGTGTTTCTTTGGATAGGCTACTTAACCGGTGGGTGTATGACATGGGTGACGTGCTAACGCTATGGTATTAGTGGCAAAGTGGTCGTAGACTCCACCGGACAAAAATACAGTTTGTCTAGGGAGGGAGCGAGAGTTTAGCTATGTCGAATACACCTTTAGTTTGTCAGCAGGCACGGACTGACATTTTGCCTTGGGATGTGTACTTTTTGGGTGATTCTGTAGTTGGAATGAGATGATTGGAAGCTCTCAGGTGAAAGGGGAATGGTGCTTGCTAATGTTAGCTACAGCTCAGAGATGGCGAACTCCATTGGACACCTTCTCTAAATAGCTCTGGTTAACGTTAGCTCTATTCAGTCCCGGGGTTTGTGTGCTTTAGTCAAAGTCTGGTGGAATATTCCCCCTGTGCTCTTGTTATCCTTATTAGTCCATTAAATTAATGAATTCAGCAACAACAGGCACTGACTGATATTTTAGCCTGCAGGATATTAAAAGTTATCTTTTATTTTCTTCAGATTGTGTGGTTAGCTTGCTGCATTACTCAGGGCGATGGTCGTGGCATTTTCCCGCGTGAGTTGAATTTTCCTCGTGCTTTTGCTAATCTTTCAGAAGTGATCCTTATCCAACCATTAATTAGGCAACGTTTAAATGAATGATTTTTTAAACATCAAGCACAGACTGATATTTTATTTAGCCTTGTAGTCTGTAATAAAAATAATAATTGATTGTGGGTTGGCATGAGTTGCATGGTAATGTATAGCTTGATAGCTCTTTTGGTGTGTGCATGCAATTGGCTGGGGTTAGTGTAATTTTCATATTGCAGGCTGGCTGTTAGCTGGAAGTAGCTTTATTGGGAATGTACGGGTGTAAATCCTGCAATTTCTGTTTCCTAAATATTAAAGCATTTGTTAATCATGTAAAAAAAAACATTGAAACGTGGCGAACTACAGTTTTTCTTGTGGGGTAGAGTGCCCTTGCACCAAAGCATCACTACTTGTTACATTACCCTGAACTCATCCTGCAATTTGAGCGACTCATTCGTTTGTGGACACCGAGGTTTGAGAGCAAGCACTCCTACTTCAAGGAGTGTTATTTTATTCAATGTCTCAACTGATTTAATATATTCTATGTTGGGTTGTGCAGGTTCCTGGTTCGAATAAACCCTGAAGGAACCAAATGCACAGCGAAAGCAGGAGTGAGCCGCAACACCGGAAAGGTCGTTCAGAGGAAGCCATTGCCAATTGACCCCTACGTTACACGCTTTCTCGCAGACCTGAAGGAGTTTGAGTGGAAAAACTCCAACATGTAAGTACACAAATACACACACCTGATGACCACAAACTTTATTTGTCAGTTGTCATCTTCCTTTTTACCCAGCGAGTAATAGTAGTAGTAGTGATAGTAATAGTAGTAGTAGTGATAGTAATAGTAGTAGTAGTGATATCAATAGTAGAAGTAGTGATAGTAATAGTAGTAGTAGTGATAGTGATAGTAATAGTAGTAGTAGTAATGATAGTAATAGCAATCTCTCTCTATTCTTTCTATGCCCATGTTTGTCCTAGTTGACGTATCAGAGCTAAGGAGGATCAGAGTTTCAAAGATTGGGGTGATGATCTGCATGCCACCGAGATTTATTCGAGACTTGTTTGCATCTCTCATTCTCTCAGATATCCTGCCATGCGGGTTGGGTCAGCAAATGATCTGCTTGCGCCATCCCGGAGCCTGTGTTGGCTTGCGGTAGCATGCTACACTGGCTCCAGTCTAGCCCTGCTCGCTCCTCTCTATCCATCCTTCTCTCTCAGCCCCTTTCTCTCTGGATCTCTCCCTCTCTTGTTTCTCTCTCAAACACAAGCAGGCAAGCAGTTCTTGTTATAGTTTTTTGTAAAACATTATCCCTGTTCAACTGTTGTTTTCCTATTTTTCATTGATCTGTTTATATGTTCTTTTTTTCTTACATAATCCTGTATTTTCAAGAATGACCTATTCTGATGTCTTGGTTTGTGTATGGTGATGTACATTACTGGCCTGTATTTGTCAATGTTCTTATCACTGTATCTCTCTCTGTCTCTCTCTCCCCCCTACTATCTGGAGTTGTAATGTTGCTCTTTTCAAATGTTGTTCTTTGTGGTTCAAGTGCAATTCATGTGAATTTCATGTTATGAATATGAATATATATATATATATATATTTGTACACGTATTGTTTTTCTTACAATATTACATTTCAGTGAGCTGTATTTTAAAGACAACCTGCAATGCTGAAAATTAATTGTATATTACTGCACCACAGTTGCACCACAGTTGCCAGTTTAGTACTGCAATTTTGCTTCACAGCAGTGATGTTGTAATATAGTTTACAGCATGATTGTCCTTACTGTAAAATGTATTACAGCCTCCCTGCTGTAAATGTACAGCAAGGATGCTGTAATATGTAACAGCATCCCTGTTGCTGTAATAAATATTGTTACTTCAACACAGTTGCATTTGGGTTTTACCTGAAACGTGATAGTATGAACTGGCCATGACTGACCCAGCAGACTTGGACCAGCTCCGCAACGCCATCTCCTCCCAAGGAGCCATCATTAGTAGACACAAGGAGTTGCTTCCGCGTTCTGGTGGAAGGGATCCAGGACGTGGCCGAACATCACAACCTAGCATTGGACGCATTGCGGGAACAATTCCGTGGGTTGCCTACCAAGCAGTCTACCACGGCGGTAACCTTCCAGTCCCTCAGTAACTCGGCTGGTAGCAGCGCCGTCACCCGTTTCCTGGGAACCCCGCTTACCTCCCCCGGAGCACTACGATGGAGATTGCAGAACCTGCCGGGCTTTTCTCTCCCAGTGTTCCCTCGTTCTTGAAATGCAGACTGCATTTGGGTCTTACCTGAAACGTTCTAGTTAATGTATGAGGTGGGAACTGGGAAGGGAATTGTATTGGGAGAGTTGAGTTATTGACTAGACTGGTAGGTGTCAGGTGTGCAGGTGGCTCAGGCTGGCTAGTTGGTCTGGCTGAAATTTGATATAGAGGAAACCAAATTGGCACCCTTCATTTGTAGTATTAACCCTTTGATGTAGAATTTCTCATACCTAGAAGGAATGACTTATCAAACTCTTTCCATTTTGTCCTGTAGGAGCCCGTAGGCCGAGCTCCTTGTGGAGGGCTCGAAGCCCTTCACCCTCAAGTTTGAGTCGGACTTTGACTTTGATTCTGCAAATCCAATGTTCAACAAGGAAGCACTGGAGAGGGAGATGCAGGACAAGTTGAACATCAAAGGTTAGTTGCATTATACTCACCACATATCCATCGACATATGGGCTTTGTACTGTAGTTGCAGGAACATGGCAATTCGACCATGACTGTGATCATTCGTTAAGAACACAATAGCTCATGATTTGGCTATCACTGATTGGTGAAATTATTGCAAAATGGGGACTTTTCTATCTCTGACAGAAATGGTTCCTCTCATTTTTGTCTTTAGTATCATCTGCAAGCTTTTCATCCATTCTAGCCTCTTCACCAGCTCTAGAAGCCAATGAAGGAGAAACCAGGAGTAGACAGTAGTGAGAATTCCTGTTTGGCCCTGTCCGGGGGTATCATCGGGGCCACAGTGTCTCCTGACCCCTCCTGTCTCAGCCTCCAGTATTTATGCTGCAGTAGTTTGTGTCGGGGGGCTAGGGTCAGTTTGTTATATCTGGAATACTCCTGTCTTATCCGGTGTCCTGTGTGAATTTAAGTATGCTCTCTCTAATTCTCTCTCTTTCTTTCTCTCACTTGGAGGACCTGAGCCCTAGGACCATGCCTCAGGACTACCTGGCATGATGACTCCTTGCTGTCCCCAGTACACCTGGCCATGCTGCTTCTCCAGTTTCAACTGTTCTGCCTGCGGCTATGGAACCCTGACCTGTTCACCGGACGTGCTACCTGTCCCAGACCTGCTGTTTTCAACTCTCTAGAGACAGCAGGAGCGGTAGAGATACTCTTAATGATCGGCTATGAAAAGCCAACTGACATTTACTCCTGAGGTGCTGACTTGCTGCACCCTCGACAACTACTGTGATTATTATTATTTGACCATGCTGGTCATTTATAAACATTTGAACATCTTGGCCATGTTCTGTTATAATCTCCACCCGGCACAGCCAGAAGAGGACTGGCCACCCCTTATAGCCTGGTTCCTCTCTAGGTGTCTTCCTAGGTTTTGGCCTTTCTAGGGAGTTTTTCCTAGCCACCGGGCTTCTACACCTGCATTGCTTGCTGTTTTACGGTTTTAGGCTGGGTTTCTGTACAGTACTTTGAGATATCAGCTGATGTAAGAAGGGCTATATAAATACATTTGATTTGAGTGAGAAGACGGTGGAAATTCATTTGGGCCTAAGTGCTACTATGACAAGGCCAAATCCTCCTTTGATATCTCATCAGACCATGAATCCGGGTGAATTTATGTTTAATTCACGCTTGTTTACATTAATTTGTTTAAATGTGCTCTAAACGTCTGAATGTGCTCCACCTGTTATGCTGCCTGAGTCAATTTCATGACTGTCACATTTTTTCAAAGATCTGACTACATGCTTGTCTGATCACATTTTGTAGCTCTCTAACCCAGACACACTATCTTGGCAGAGAGGACGCTGAATGTTGAGACCTTCGGGTTTCATGGCCGCCTCCTGATGGGCTGTGGGGGCTACCACTGGTTGGAGAGGGTGGGGGTTAGCAGAGCGCCGGCCCTCCCAGACAGTCGGGAGAGGGAGGCTTTGAGGGTCAAGGGTCAGGTGAGTACTGGTGTGTGCGTGTTTATTCAAAAGTGTAGGTATATATAACTTGTGATTGTGAGTGTAAAATCCAGGCCTTTCTTTTTACCCTGCAGGCCTCATTTGGATCTTGGGCTAACTTGTTATGTACACTACCTGTCAAAAGTTTTAGAACAAGGGTTTTTCTTTATTTTACTATTTTCTACATTGAAAAAATAAAGGCGTTTGAGTCAATCAGTTGTGTTGTGGCAAGATAGGAGTGGTTTACAAAATATAGCCCTATTTGGTTAAAGACCAAGTCCATATTATGGCAAGAACAGCTCAAATAAGCAAAGAGGAACTACAGTCCATCATTACTTTAAGACATGAAGAACTTTGAAAGCTTCTTCAAGTGCAGTCGCAAAAACAATCGATCACTATGATGAAACTGGCTCTCATGAGGACCGCCACAGGAATGGAAGACCCAGAGTTACCTCTGCTGCAGAGGATAAGTTCATTAGAGTTACCAGCCTCAGAAAATGCAGCTGAAATAAATACTTCATAGAGTTCAAATCAAATCAAAATCAAATCAAATTTATTTATATAGCCCTTCGTACATCAGCTGATATCTCAAAGTGCTGTACAGAAACCCAGCCTAAAACCCCAAACAGCAAGCAATGCAGGTGTAGAAGCACGGTGGCTAGGAAAAACTCCCTAGAAAGGCCAAAACCTAGGAAGAAACCTAGAGAGGAACCAGGCTATGTGGGGTGGCCAGTCCTCTTCTGGCTGTGCCGGGTGGAGATTATAACAGAACATGGCCAAGATGTTCAAATGTTCATAAATGACCAGCATGGTCGAATAATAATAAGGCAGAACAGTTGAAACTGGAGCAGCAGCACGGTCAGGTGGACTGGGAACAGCAAGGAGTCATCATGTCAGGTAGTCCTGGGGCATGGTCCTAGGGCTCAGGTCCTCCGAGAGAGAGAAAGAAAGAGAGAAGGAGAGAATTAGAGAACGCACACTTAGATTCACACAGGACAGCGAATAGGACAGGAGAAGTACTCCAGATATAACAAACTGACCTTAGCCCCCCGACACAAACTACTGCAGCATAAATACTGGAGGCTGAGACAGGAGGGGTCAGGAGACACTGTGGCCCCATCCGAGGACACCCCCAGACAGGGCCAAACAGGAAGGATATAACCCCACCCACTTTGCCAAAGCACAGCCCCCACACCACTAGAGGGATATCTTCAACCACCAACTTACCATCCTGAGACAAGGCCGAGTATAGCCCACAAAGATCTCCGCCATGGCACAACCCAAGGGGGGGCGCCAACCTAGACAGGATGACCACATCAGTGAATCAACCCACTCAGGCGACGCACCCCTTCCAGGGACGGCATGAGAGAGCCCCAGTAAGCCAGTGACTCAGCCCCTGTAATAGGGTTAGAGGCAGAGAATCCCAGTGGAAAGAGGGGAACCGGCCAGGCAGAGACAGCAAGGGCGGTTCGTTGCTCCAGAGCCTTTTCGTTCACCTTCACACTCCTGGGCCAGACTACACTCAATCATATGACCCACTGAAGAGATGAGTCTTTAGTAAAGACTTAAAGGTTGAGACCGAGTTTGCGTCTCTGACATGGGTAGGCAGACCGTTCCATAAAAATGTAGATCTATAGGAGAATGCCCTGCCTCCAGCTGTTTGCTTAGAAATTCTAGGGACAATTAGGAGGCCTGCGTCTTGTGACCGTAGCGAACGTGTAGGTATGTACGGCAGGACCAAATCCGAGAGATAGGTAGGAGCAAGCCCATGTAATGCTTTGTAGGTTAGCAGTAAAACCTTGAAATCAGCCCTTGCTTTGACAGGAAGCCAGTGTAGGGAGGTTAGCACTGGAGTAATATGATCAAATGTTTTGGTTCTAGTCAGGATTCTAGCAGCCGTATTTAGCACTAACTGAAGTTTATTTAGTGCTTTATCCGGGTAGCCGGAAAGTAGAGCATTGCAGTAGTCTAACCTAGAAGTGACAAAAGCATGGATTAATTTTTCTGCATCATTTTTGGACAGAAAGTTTCTGATTTTTGCAATGTTACGTAGATGGAAAAAAGCTGTCCTTGAAATGGTCTTGATATGTTCTTCAAAAGATAGATCAGGGTCCAGAGTAACGCCGAGGTCCTTCACAGTTTTATTTGAGACGACTGTACAACCATTAAGATTAATTGTCAGATTCAACAGAAGATCTCTTTGTTTCTTGGGACCTAGAACAAGCATCTCTGTTTTGTCCGAGTTTAAAAGTAGAAAGTTTGCAGCCATCCACTTCCTTAAATCAAATCAAATCAAATCAAATCAAATCAAATTTTATTTGTCACATACACATGGTTAGCAGATGTTAATGCGAGTGTAGCGAAATGCTTGTGCTTCTAGTTCCGACAATGCAGTAATAACAAGTAATCTAACTAACAATTCCAAAACTACTGTCTTGTACACAGTGTAAGGGGATAAAGAATATGTACATAAGGATATATGAACGAGTGATGGTACAGAGCAGCATAGGCAAGATACAGTAGATGGTATCGAGTACAGTATGTACAAATGAGATGAGTATGTAAACAAAGCGGCATAGTTTAAAGTGGCTAGTGATACATGTATTACATAAGGATACAGTCGATGATATAGAGTACAGTATATACGTATGCATATGAGATTAATAATGTAGGGTAAGTAACATTATATAAGGTAGCATTGTTTAAAGTGGCTAGTGATATATTTACATCATTTCCCATCAATTCCCATTATTAAAGTGGCTGGAGTTGAGTCAGTGTCAGTGTGTTGGCAGCAGCCACTCAGTGTTAGTGGTGGCTGTTTAACAGTCTGATGGCCTTGAGATAGAAGCTGTTTTTCAGTCTCTCGGTCCCAGCTTTGATGCACCTGTACTGACCTCGCCTTCTGGATGATAGCGGGGTGAACAGGCAGTGGCTCGGGTGGTTGATGTCCTTGATGATCTTTATGGCCTTCCTGTGACATCGGGTGGTGTAGGTGTCCTGGAGGGCAGGTAGTTTGCCCCCGGTGATGCGTTGTGCAGACCTCACTACCCTCTGGAGAGCCTTACGGTTGAGGGCGGTGCAGTTGCCATACCAGGCGGTGATACAGCCCGCCAGGATGCTCTCGATTGTGCATCTGTAGAAGTTAGTGAGTGCTTTTGGTGACAAGCCGAATTTCTTCAGCCTCCTGAGGTTGAAGAGGCGCTGCTGCGCCTTCTTCACGATGCTGTCTGTGTGAGTGGACCAATTCAGTTTGTCTGTGATGTGTATGCCGAGGAACTTAAAACTTGCTACCCTCTCCACTACTGTTCCATCGATGTGGATAGGGGGGTGTTCCCTCTGCTGTTTCCTGAAGTCCACAATCATCTCCTTAGTTTTGTTGACGTTGAGTGTGAGGTTATTTTCCTGACACCACACTCCGAGGGCCCTCACCTCCTCCCTGTAGGCCGTCTCGTCGTTGTTGGTAATCAAGCCTACCACTGTTGTGTCGTCCGCAAACTTGATGATTGAGTTGGAGGCGTGCGTGGCCACGCAGTCGTGGGTGAACAGGGAGTACAGGAGAGGGCTCAGAACGCACCCTTGTGGGGCCCCAGTGTTGAGGATCAGCGGGGAGGAGATGTTGTTGCCTACCCTCACCACCTGGGGGCGGCCCGTCAGGAAGTCCAGTACCCAGTTGCACAGTGCGGGGTCGAGACCCAGGGTCTCGAGCTTGATGACGAGCTTGGAGGGTACTATGGTGTTGAATGCCGAGCTGTAGTCGATGAACAGCATTCTCACATAGGTATTCCTCTTGTCCAGATGGGTTAGGGCAGTGTGCAGTGTGGTTGAGATTGCATCGTCTGTGGACCTATTTGGGCGGTAAGCAAATTGGAGTGGGTCTAGGGTGTCAGGTAGGGTGGAGGTGATATGGTCCTTGACTAGTCTCTCAAAGCACTTCATGATGACGGATGTGAGTGCTACGGGGCGGTAGTCGTTTAGCTCAGTTACCTTAGCTTTCTTGGGAACAGGAACAATGGTGGCCCTCTTGAAGCATGTGGGAACAGCAGACTGGTATAGGGATTGATTGAATATGTCCGTAAACACACCGGCCAGCTGGTCTGCGCATGCTCTGAGGGCGCGGCTGGGGATGCCGTCTGGGCCTGCAGCCTTGCGAGGGTTAACACGTTTAAATGTCTTACTCACCTTGGCTGCAGTGGAGGAGAGACCGCATGTTTTCGTTGCAGGCCGTGTCAGTGGCACTGTATTGTCCTCAAAGCGGGCAAAAAAGTTATTTAGTCTGCCTGGGAGCAAGACATCCTGGTCCGTGACTGGGCTGGATTTCTTCCTGTAGTCCGTGATTGACTGTAGACCCTGCCACATGCCTCTTGTGTCTGAGCCGTTGAATTGAGATTCTACTTTGTCTCTGTACTGGCGCGTAGCTTGTTTGATAGCCTTGCGGAGGGAATAGCTGCACTGTTTGTATTCGGTCATGTTACCAGACACCTTGCCCTGATTAAAAGCAGTGGTTCGCGCTTTCAGTTTCACACGAATGCTGCCATCAATCCACGGTTTCTGGTTAGGGAATGTTTTAATCGTTGCTATGGGAACGACATCTTCAACGCACGTTCTAATGAACTCGCACACCGAATCAGCGTATTCGTCAATATGTTGTTATCTGACGCAATACGAAACATCTCCCAGTCCACGTGATGGAAGCAGTCTTGGAGTGTGGAGTCAGCTTGGTCGGACCAGCGTTGGACAGACCTCAGCGTGGGAGCCTCTTGTTTTAGTTTCTGTCTGTGGGCAGGGATCAACAAAATGGAGTCGTGGTCAGCTTTTCCGAAAGGGGGGCGGGGCAGGGCCTTATATGCGTCGCGGAAGTTAGAGTAACAATGATCCAAGGTCTTTCCACCCCTGGTTGCGCAATCGATATGCTGATAAAATTTGGGGAGTCTTGTTTTCAGATTAGCCTTGTTAAAATCCCCAGCTACAATGAATGCAGCCTCCGGATAAATCGTTTCCAGTTTGCAGAGAGTTAAATAAAGTTCGATGCCATCGATGTGTCTGCTTGGGGGGGGGGATATATACGGCTGTGATTATAATCGAAGATAATTCTCTTGGTAGATAATGCGGTCTACATTTGATTGTGAGGAATTCTAAATCAGGTGAACAGAAGGATTTGAGTTCCTGTATGTTTCTTTCATCACACCATGTCACGTTGGCCATGAGGCATACGCCCCCGCCCCTCTTCTTACCAGAAAGATGTTTGTTTCTGTCAGCGCGATGCGTGGAGAAACCCGTTGGCTGCACCGCTTCGGATAGAGTCTCTCCAGTGAGCCATGTTTCAGTGAAGCAAAGGACGTTACAGTCTCTGATGTCCCTCTGGAATGCTACCCTTGCTCGGATTTCATCAACCTTGTTGTCAAGAGACTGGACATTGGCAAGAAGAATGCTAGGGAGTGGTGTGCGGTGTGCCCGTCTCCGGAGTCTGACCAGAAGACCGCCTCGTATCCCTCTCTTTCGGAGTCGTTTTTTTGGGTTGCTGCATAGGATCCACTCCGTTGTCCTGTTTGTAAGGCAGAACACAGGGTCCGCGTCGCGAAAAACATATTCTTGGTCGTACTGATGGTGAGTTGACGCTGATCTTATATTCAGTAGTTCTTCTCGACTGTATGTAATGAAACCTAAGATGACCTGGGGTACTAATGTAAGAAATAACACGTAAAAAAACAAAAAACTGCATAGTTTCCTAGGAACGCGAAGCGAGGCGGCCATCTCTGTCGGCGCCTTATGTCTGAAACACATGCTTCTAGCAAGGGCAATTTTTGGGCTTCACCATGTTTCATTGAAATGTACAGCTGTGTGTCATCCGCATAGCAGTGAAAGTTAACATTATGTTTTCGAATAACATCCCCAAGAGGTAAAATATATAGTGAAAACAATAGTGGTCCTAAAACGGAACCTTGAGGAACACCGAAATTTACAGTTGATTTGTCAGAGGACAAACCATTCACAGAGACAAACTGATATCTTTCTGACAGATAAGATCTAAACCAGGCCAGAACTTGTCCATGTAGACCAATTTGGGTTTCCAATCTCTCCAAAAGAATGTGGTGATCGATGGTATCAAAAGCAGCACTAAGGTCTAGGAGCACGAGGACAGATGCAGAGCCCCGGTCCGATGCCATTAAAATGTAATTTACCACCTTCACAAGTGCCGTCTTAGTGCTATGATGGGGTCTAAAACCAGACTGAAGCATTTCGTATACATTGTTTGTCTTCAGGAAGGCAGTGAGTTGATGCGCAACTGCCTTTTCTAAAATTTGGAAGATTCGATATAGGCCGATAGTTTTTTATATTTTTTTGGTCAAGGTTTGGCTTTTTCAAGAGAGGCTTTATTACTGCCACTTTTAGTGAGTTTGGTACACATCCGGTGCATAGAGAGCCGTTTATTATGTTCAACATAGGAGGGCCAAGCACAGGAAGAGCGTCTCTTTTGATCCTAGGTCCTGGCAGAGTTGTGCTCAGGACAACTGAGCTTTGAAGGAATATGCAGATTTAAAGAGGAGTCCGTAATTTGCTTTCTAATAATCATGATATTTTCCTCAAAGAAGTTCATGAATTTATCACTGCTAAAGTGAAAGCCATCCTCTCTTGGGGAATGCTGCTTTTTAGTGAGCTTTGCGACAGTATCAAAAAGGAATTTCGGATTGTTCTTATTTTCCTCAATTAAGTTAGAAAAATAGGATGATCGAGCAGCAGTAAGGGCTCTTCGGTACTGCACGGTACTGTCTTTCCAAGCTAGTCGGAAGACTTCCAGTTTGGTGTGGCGCCATTTCCGTTCCAATTTTCTGGAAGCTTGCTTCAGAGCTCGGGTATTTTCTGTGTACCTGGGAGCTAGTTTCTTATGAGAAATGTTTTTAGTTTTTAGGGGTGCAACTGCATCTAGGGTATTGCGCAAGGTTAAATTGAGTTCCTCAGTTAGGTGGTTAACTGATTTTTGTCCTCTGGCGTCCTTGGGTAGACAGAGGGAATCTGGAAGGACATCAAGGAATCTTTGTGTTGTCTGTGAATTTATAGCACGACTTTTGATGTTCCTTGGTTGGGGTCTGAGCAGATTATTTGTTGCAATTGCAAACGTAATAAAATGGTGGTCCGATAGTCCAGGATTATGAGGAAAAACATTAAGATCCACAACATTTATTCCATGGGACAAAACTAGGTCCAGAGTATGACTGTGACAGTGAGTGGGTCCAGAGACATGTTGGACAAAACCCACTGAGTCGATGATGGCTCCGAAAGCCTTTTGGAGTGGGTCTGTGGACTTTTCCATGTGAATATTAAAGTCACCAAAGATTAGAATATTATCTACTACAAGGTCCGATAGGAATTCAGGGAACTCAGTGAGGAACGCTGTATATGGCCCAGGAGGCCTGTAAACAGTAGCTATAAAATGTGATTGAGTAGGCTGCATAGATTTCATGACTAGAAGCTCAAAAGACGAAAACGTCATTTTTTTTTTTTGTAAATTGAAATTTGCTATCGTAAATGTTAGCAACACCTCCGCCTTTGCGGGATGCACGGGGGATATGGTCACTAGTGTAGCCAGGAGGTGAGGCCTCATTTAACACAGTAAATTCATCAGGCTTAAGCCATGTTTCAGTCAAGCCAATCACATCAAGATTATGATCAGTGATTAGTTCATTGACTATAATTGCCTTTGAAGTAAGGGATCTAACATTAAGTAGCCCTATTTTGAGATGTGAGGTATCATGATCTCTTTCAATAATGACAGGAATGGAGGTGTTCTTTATCCTAGTGAGATTGCTAAGGCGAACACCGCCATGTTTAGTTTTGCCCAACCTAGGTCGAGGCACAGACACGGTCTCAATAGTGATAGCTGAGCTGACTACACTGACTGTGCTAGTGGCAGACTCCACTATGCTGGCAGGCTGGCTGCCTGGCCTGCACCCTATTTCATTGTGGAGCTAGAGGAGTTAGAGCCCTGTCTATGTTGGTAGATAAGATGAGAGCACCCCTCCAGCTAGGATGGAGTCCGTCACTCCTCAGCAGGTCAGGCTTGGTCCTGTTTGTGGGTGAGTCCCAGAAAGAGGGCCAATTATCTACAAATTATATCTTATGGGAGGGGCAGAAAACAGTTTTCAACCAGCGATTGAGTTGTGAGACTCTGCTGTAGAGCTCATCACTCCCCCTAACTGGGAGGGGGCCAGAGACAATTATTCGATGCCGACACATCTTTCTCACTGATTTACACGCAGAAGCTATGTTGCGCTTGGTGAGCTCTGACTGTTTCATCCTAACATCGTTGGTGCCGACGTGGATAACAATATCTCTATACTCTCTACACTCGCCAGTTTTAGCTTTAGCCAGCACCATCTTCAGATTAGCCTTAACTTCGGTAGACCTGCCCCCTGATAAACAGTGTATGATCGCTGGATGATTCGTTTTAAGTCTAATACTGCGGGTAATGGAGTCGCCAATGACTAGAGTTTTCAATTTGTCAGAGCTAATGGTGGGAAGCTTCGGTGTCTCAGACCCCGTAACGGGAGGAGTAGAGATCCAGAGAAGACTCTGCCTCTGACTCTGACTCGCTGCTTAATGGGGAAAACCGGTTGAAAGTTTCTGTCGGCTGAATGAGCGACACCGGTTGAGCGTTCCTACAGCATTTCCTTCCAGAAACTGTGAGAAAGTTGTCCGGCTGCGGGGACTGTGCCAGGGGATTTATACTACTATCTGTACTTACTGGTGGCACAGACACTGTTTCATCCTTTCCTATACTGAAATGACCCTTGCCTAACAATTGCGTCTGAAGCTGGGCTTGCAGCACAGCTATCCTCGCCGTAAGGCGATCGTTCTCCTGTATATTATGAGTACAGCGACTGCAATTAGAAGGCATCATGTTAATGTTACTACTTAGCTTCGGCTGTTGGAGGTCCTGACGAACCGTTTCCAGATAAAGCGTCCGGAGTGAAAAAGTTGAGGAAAAAAAAACTAAAATATAAACGGTAATTAAAAAGTAAAAACCGTAAAGTTGTCAGGTAGCAAAACAGGTTGGCAACAAAACGCACAGCAACTCGAAAACAAGTCTGCAAGTTGTGATCGGAAATGACAAGAGTTTGTTGATTGGTCAGTCATTGGTCAGTTCCACGTCTCTCCATCCAGTAACATACACATCTCAACATCAACATCAACTGTTCAGAGGAGACTGCATGAATAAGGCCAAGGTTGAATTGCTGCAAAGAAACCACTACTAAAGGGCACCAATAAGAAGAAGAGACTTGCTTGGGCCAAGAAACACAAGCAATGGACATTAGTGGTGGAAATGTGTCCTTTGGTCTGGAGTCCAAATTTGAGATTTTTGGTTCCAAACGCTGTGTCTTTGTGAGACTCGGTGTAGGTGAGCGGATGATCTCCACGTGAGTATTTCCCACTGTGAAGCATGGAGGAGGAGGTGTTATGGTGTGGGGATGCTTTGCTGGTGACACTGTCTGTGATTTATTTAGAATTCAAGGAACACTTAACCAGCATGGCTGCCACAGCATTCTGCAGCAATACGCCATCCCATCTGGTTTGGGCTTAGTGCGACTATCATTTGCTTTGCAACAGGACAATGACTGAACACACCTCCAGGCTGTGTAAGGGCTATTTTACCAAGAAGAAGAGGGATGCATCAGATGACCTTGCCCCCACAATCCCCCGACCTCAACCCAATTGGGATGGTTTGGGATAAAGCAGCCAACAAGTGCTCAGCATATGTGGGAACTCCTTCAAGACGGTTGGAAAAGCATTCCAGGTGAAGCTGGTTGAGAGAATGCCAAGAGTGGGCAAAGCTGTCATCAAGGCAAAGGGCTGCTATTTGAAGAATCTCAAATATAAATACATTTAGATTTGTTTAAGATTTTTTTGGTTACTACAGTACATGATTCCATGTGTGTTATTTCAAATTATAGGCAATTAGCCTATAAAGGCAATTAGCCTATAAAGGAGTGGTTCTGCAGGTGATAACCACAGACCACTTCTCAGTTCCTATGCTTCCTGGCTGATGTTTTGGTCACTTTTGAATGCTGGTGGTGCTTTCACTCTAGTGGTAGCATGAGGCGGAGTCTACAACCCACACAAGTGGCTCAGGTAGTGCAGCTCATCCAGGATGGCACATCAATGCGAGCTGTGACAAGAAGGTTTGCTGTGTCTGTCAGCGTAGTGTCCAGAGCATGGAGGCGCTACCAGGAGACAAGCCAGTACATCAGGAGACGCGGAGGAGGCCGTAGGAGGCCAACAACCCAGCAGCAGGACCGCTACCTCCGCCTTTGTGCAAGGAGGAGCTGGAGGAGCACTGCCAGAGCCCTGCAAAATGACCTCCAGCAGGCCACAAATGTGCATGTGTCTGCTCAAACGGTCAGAAACAGACTCTATGAGGGTGGTATGAGGGCCCGACGTCCACAGGTGGGGGTTGTGCTTACAGCCCAACACCGTGCAGGACGTTTGACATTTGCCAGAGAACACCAAGATTGGCAAATTCGCCACTGGCGCCCTGTGCTCTTCACAGATGAAAGCAGGTTCACACTGAGCACGTGACAGACGTGACAGTCTGGAGACGCCGTGGAGAACGTTCTGCTGCCTGCAACATCCTCCAGCATGACCGGTTTGGAGGTGGGGTGGCATTTCTGTGGGGGGCCGCACAGCCCTCCATGTGCTCGCCAGAGGTAGCCTGACTGCCATTAGGTACCGACATGAGATCCTCAGACCCCTTGTGAGAACATATGCTGGTGCGGTTGGCCCTGGGTTCCTCCTAATGCAAGACAATGCTAGACCTCATGTGGTTGGAGTGTGTCAGCAGTTCCTGCAAGAGGAAGGCATTGATGCTATGGACTGGCCCGCCCGTTCCCCAATCCAATTGAGCACATCTGGGACATCATGTCATGCTTTAGTCCAGGTCTGGAAGTAGATACCTCAGGAGACCATCCGCCACCTCATCAGGAGCATGCCCAGGCGTTGTAGGGAGGTCATACAGGCACGTGGAGGCCACACACAATACTGAGCCTCATTTTGACTTGTTTTAAGGACATTACATCAAAGTTGCATCAGCCTGTAGTGTGGTTTTACACATTGATTTTGGGTGTGACTCCAAATCCAGACCTCCATGGGTTGATAAATTTGATTTCCATTGATAATTTTTGTGTGATTTTGTTGTCGGCACATTCAACTATGTAAAGAAAAAAGTATTTAATAAGAATATTTCATTCATTCAGATCTAGGATGTGTTATTTTAGTGTTCCCTTTATTTTTTTGAGCAGTGTATATTTTTTGTCTGTGCTTTTCAACCTCTGCTGTATTCTGATAAGTAGCTAGATGACATGCACACTTCCTAAACTATTCAAGGGATCAATTTGAAGATGAAACTGGGGCGAACATATCTTTAGGTAATTTTTGTGATCCAGGTATTGTAAATATTACTTATTAATATAATTATAAATAACTTAATTACAGACCAAATGTCTGCCAGAACTAATGAATTTCCATGTATTTGTTTGTTTTCTATCATTTTGAGCACAAGTGATGTTACATTGTTACAAATCTAATAAAGATGGGAAATTGCTGATTCACTTGTTCTTGTTCATTTTCTCTGTTCAATGATAGTAACTGAACGTTGTAGTTTAAATACAGATATTTATTCATTGCAAGAATAAGGCAAAGTCTTAAGTTTTCATATGGTCAATTAGGGCAGCAGTGTTTCTCAATCCATTTAATTGGGACTCCCAGGATGGTAGTTTTGTTTTAGCCCAACACTAGTCTCGGCAACCAGAAGAGTCTCTCCCAGCACTACCATAGCCTACCTGATTCAGCCAAACAAGAGCCCGGTGACTAGTCAAAAGAAGTGTGCTAGAACAAAAATATGCACTCCTTAGGAGTCCCTCCAGCATTGGATAAAGAAACGATGAGATAATTAATGTAAACAATGAGAATCCTGATGCAATATTGAAGATGGATGAAGGCATGTTTGGTCATAACTTCAATCAGAGAGTGTTCATGTTTTCTTCTTTTGTTTCTCTGCTTCCTCCTTTTCCTTTTCAATAGCCGTGACATATTCCTCAATTTCCTCTTGGACCAGAATCTATTTACAGTAGAAAAGCGGTCGTTAGTGGAGCAATTACGTTGCATCATTACACAGGTGAGATCCTCTGACAGATTTGCGGAGGTGTAATGATTTCAAACAGACCTTCATTGATTCATCCCGCTTCATTATGGCCAGCTCAATGTTCTTTCCCCCTGACTGGACAACCTGTGAACACATGGAGCAAACCTTGTGACAGGAATATCTGAGATTTCAATCATTAATAGCGGGTGCTCATTGCAATATCGTTGCTGCCAATCAAAAGTTTGGATCTGGACTGGCAAAAACCTCACCTCAAGTAGCGCTCTGATGGCCAGTTTAATGGTGTCTGTATCGGATTCCATATGCTCCTCTTTATAGTTCTTCTCTAGAAACTCACGTACAGTCTTGGCAGATCTTCCAATGGCATTTGCCTATGTACACAACCACAGTTAGGTTTTCCCATTTTGCTCATATTTAATCGCATTGCAACTTGAGGTACATTGGGTAATTCATTGGGGTGATGACAAACCTGTCAAAGCACCTTTTAAATGATTCAGATGTATGGGTCAGAATTACACCCCTACCTTCCAGGCATGATATGTTCCTGAAGGGTCAGTTTGGTACAGATGGGGTGTTCCATCGAAATCAAACCCCACAATGAGGGAGGAGATGCCAAAGGGCCTTCGCCCATTGCTTTGGGTGTAGCGCTGAAATTGGGAATATGTAGAAATGATATATCTGCACATGTGTATTGTACTGTTGTGTGTGTGTGGGGGGGGGGGGGTACCTGTTTGATGCTGGAAATGAAGCGTGTGATGTACTCCACAGTCACAGGGTCTTCCACTGTAAGCCTGTGACTCTGACACTCCACCCTAGCCCTGTTAACAACGATCCTGGCATCTGCCGTCAACCCTGCAGGCCATGGGATAAGGAGATAAAGTATGTTACACCAATTAAACCCTTCACCCAACAAGGTGAACAAACAATCAAATAGCTACATTCCAGCAGTAAACATTAAATGTATCACTCAACGTAGGCCTACATGATCAAATGTTGATGACATCAATTATACCATACACATGGTAGGCTAATTACATATTTGCAATCAACCACTTCACACCATCTGTGGCTTGGGTGTGCACTGTGCCTTATTGGTCGTATGTTGGTCTTCTTGCTTTATTGGTCATGTCCTACAGTAAGTTACCTGCAAAGGCCATGAAGACGTTGTCATCCAAGGCACAGATTTTGCGCACTGTTCTGTCATCTTGGAGCTTGGCGACAGTTTTCTTCTCCACTCCTAGCACAACGACGTTTTTTCCTCGCACTCCAACCTGTAAACGAATTAGGCCCAAGTGATACAGTTGCGCCCGTTGTAAGCACAATTTGGGTCTGCTTCTGTTGATAGGTTACATTTTGCATCGGCACAGTGCTTGACCCATTGTTTTGACCTCAATCAACATTGACAGAAATGAGAAAGGCCTACTTACAGCGGTTGAACCTTTTTTGACCGCCTCCTGTGCGTATTCCACCTGGAATAAGTGGCCATCAGGTGAGAACACTGTGATTGCACGATCGTAGCTCATCTTCCAAGCACTTTACCTATAAAGAAAAGCCGATTTATGTCTCCTCGACTGGCCCTTGCTCTTTAACAAAAGCGAAAGTGATCAGACTTGAATGAAACAGCACATTCAAATTGAACACAGCGCCTCATCCGGACTTTAGTGTGCAACAGCCTTGATTTATTGCGGCCATCGTTGGTTTACGTTGGAGAGCGAGCGCATTGGATGTCGTGAATCAAAGAACACCCCTACTACTGTGAGAAATTATACTGTAGCCTATAGCTGACTGAATGGGTTATACCAACACATTACTGAGTGAGTCTCGAAAAATACGATATTTTCATAGACATGATGGAATTCTGATCAACCATCAATCTTAATAACAGAATCAAATGTACTATCAATTTGCATCCAGAGGAATAGTGGTGTACTTATAATGTATTTTCATTTCGGAGCAATCCAGGGATTCACACACCCCTATTATTTTCTGAACATGGAAAACCTAACTATGTTATACTGCACGCAAGATAATAGGCAAAATATTAGAATAAAAGGAGCGTTTCTTACCGTTTCCTTATATAACAATGTCGGTGGCATTTTCATCGGCGCGCCCAAGGAGCAAAGGGGAGGTGACACAGCAAACGATACAAAAGGTAGGCTAATGCCATGTCTTTCTCTATTACGTCGTTTTAACAGGAAATATTTTATTCTGGTCGGTTTGAGAGCGTGGAGAGAGTCAGCCAGTGCCAACGGTTGGAAAGTAGTCAACATCGGCACATAACTGGTACAATAGAGCGAGCCAAACAAAGTGACGCGATATTAAAGACGCCAATGAAAACAAATTGACATTCATCAAAGCCTACTTTTTATTGCGTCGTTACTGTTGTGTTCTTCACTGCACAGTGTGGCTTTTAACGGAAGCCGACATAACGGCTACTATGTTATGCGTTAGAACAACACATGTTGCCTAATAATAGACTATAGCATCCGAGACCAAACAAATCTAGTTTGTCCCGAGTCTGACTGAATTTTTGCTTATTCTGGTGCATGCACTTCATGTGATTGTTTTGTTAACTGTTATTTGAGTATTTTTTTGTTTGCTCTTTTTCTTTTAATAACATTTTATCCTTTACAAAATACACTCTATATGATAGGCTATTGTTACAAAAAAATTGTTGATAGCCAGCCGTGCCAAAGATGTGAGAAGACTAGCGAGAATTCTTTAGACAGCCAGTGGTAAGAGGCAGGTGCACTGGATGAATGGATAGTCTGACAGGGGCGATGATGATGGAAGGTGTGGGCTTACGTGCTACATCATTGGACCTTTGTTTATCCTCGAAGGAACGGGGAGGACTCTTATTGGTGCTTGTCAAATTGTTGAGAGTATATATATATATATATATATATATATATATATATATATATATATTACGGTTAGAGTGCCTTCTTTGGATCGTAGCCTATAGAGGACAGGTTCCCCTTTCTTGTACCCTCGCTTTTTGTCACTGATGTCAGAATGTTGTGATTGGCTGAAAAATAATGGTCGACTTTTGGAGTTGCAGGAAAAAAAGACCATGGCTCCGTCCGACTTAAACAGTCTCTTCTGCCCTAGGCTCTTTCTGGCAACGTTAAATATACTCCAAGAAAAACAGCTGACCCAGATAATTTTGTTCAGAGAGTAGGAGGGGGGAGGGGAGGGGGGGGAGGGGGGAGGCTTACGTGAGCGCAAGTCCCGAGAATCCAGGACACTTTATTATAGTGTCATAACTCTGTTATAATAAGCTGCTGGCCTAACATGATTTTTTTTTTATCTCCCCAAGATGCTGGATGAAAATCACCATCTGATACAATGCATAATGGATTACCAGAGCAAAGGAAAAACAGCAGAATGCACACAGTAGGAGTTACACCTGTCCTCATAGTGTTGTCACAGATGCATGTTATGTAGGTTACTATAGCAGATGTGTACTTGTATGAAGATGTGATTCTAAGTGTGAAGAATGGAATATCACAGTTTAATGATCGCCATCATGTTGAAGGCTCTTGTGATTGGTGATTAACCTGTCTTTCTGTGCTTTGACAGGTATCAGCAGATCCTTCACAGAAACCTAGTCTATCTGGCCACGATAGCAGATTCTAATCAGAACATGCAGTCATTGTTACCTGCAGTAAGTCTGTGTGGAGTTACGCAATACAATAGAGCCCCATGTTGGTCTTCTTCTCGCTCTCACTCTCGCTCTCGCTCTCTCTCTCTCCCTTACCCGGCCTCAATAGCTGTTCTTTAACTGTAACACAATTCCCAGAGCTGTAAATTCACATGTCTCTCCTCTCCTCCTGTTCTCTCAGCCTCCTACCCCTAACATGGGGAGTATAGGTGCTGGAGGAATGGGACAGAGCGGAGGCAGAGGGCCCCTACACTCCCAGAGTAACCTCAACGACACCATGACCCCTGGCCTGCCCCCTACCTCTATGTTGCAGAGTCAGATGAGCAATGGTGAGACCTCCGTATCCACACACACACACACACACACACACACACACACACACACACACACACACACACACACACACACACACACACACAAGCTATCCACTGTATGTGTGTACTATCTGAATGCTCACCTCTCTGCCAAACTGACTGTCTGCTGCATGTATGTCGTCTGTCTACCTCTCCTATGGCAGCATATTTGATCTCGTCCTCTGCTCTGTCCAGACATCATTCTATGAGTGCATCTCCATATTTTAAAGTGGCTTCCTCTTCCACACTGATCCCTGAATACAGGATACTGTAAGTGGATGCTAACTGGGCATTTCTTTCCGTCTGTCCAGTTCTCTCACATCACTGCACATTAAGTAATGGAGACGAGGAGAGGAAGCCACTTCAGAGTATTTAGATGCACCTCTTTGTAGCCATATAGGTCTTTACCCTCTTTGTAGCCATACAGGTCTTTACCCTCTCGTCCATTTGCCGCTCCACTAATTCTTCTCTCGTCATCTCTCCACATAATATACACACCCTTGATTCAAAACTTCATCATACGCCTACTGAGTCCTACACAAGCCTCCTGTGGTGTAGCGATGAACTGGATGTGTTTCGTGTTCGTGGTGCCTGTGACCATGCTGGCACTGCGTGTGCCTGAGTGGCTGGCTGCTCTGACTGCTCTGTGTGTCGTCAGGCCCCAGCCACGCTCCCATGCAGCAGCAGGCGGGTCAGACACAGTCGGCTGGGCCCTCATCCACGTCCCTCAGCCTGCCAGCCAGCACCCACGGCTCAGCCTCCGGCTACAGCCACCCCGTGCCCCCCTCCTCCCAGGGCAGCATGATCCAGGGCCTTGGCCCAGACTACGGTTCTTCCTCTTCCTCTTCTACCTCCTCCCGCAGCAACCTCAACATGCAGTCTAACACAGGTGAGCCAGCCAGGTGTAGAGGAATCAGCGACAAGGGATCAGTGGCATAGGAATACATCATCAAAGCCAATGATATGAAATCGTTATTGGAAACACTATTCCTTTGGAGATACATAATTGCTAATTCCGCTGTTCTATTTCGTTTTCTCGAGCAAGTCTTGTTGCTAAGTGCATTGGTAACGATTGTTGAGTCCACTCATAGCGTATTGTGATTGGCAGGAAGTGAGCAGGGAGGGTGAGAGGCCAGCCCCCACTAGAGTAAATGTCAGAGCTCTGGAAGGGAAGGGGGGATGATCAGGGAGGAAGAGAAGCAAAAAGGTTGAACATCAGAGGATGAATCATAGAGCAGGGATTATCATCTTGAGTCAGCCTCTGGCGATTTGTTTCCTTGAGCGGATGGTCGTGGGGCTGGAACAAGACCGCGAGAAGCCCGAACAGATATAATATTTGACTAAAACATAATAATATTAAACCTTGCTTACATTTGTATACAATCACGTGTCTCTATTATGAGTGGCAATACTTGAACAGATTTCCAAAATGAAAATCACCTGGAGATGATTTCCTGGTGTCTTAATTAACAGTATTTTTTGTCCCAAAAAACAAGAATAAAAAAACACAACGATATTCTGGATACTGAACAAAAATATAAAAGTGTTGGTCCCATGTTTGATAAGCTGAAATAAAATATCCCAAAAATGTTCTATATGCACAAAAAACTTGGTTCTCTCAAATTTAATGCACAAATTTGTTTACATAGTCAGCATTTCTCCTTTGCCAAGATAATCCATCCACCTGACAGGTGTGGCATATCAAGAAGCTGATGAAACAACATGATCATTACACAGGTGCACCTGATTCTGGGGACAATAAAATGGCACTAAAATGTGCAGTATTGTCACACAACACAATGCCACTGATGTGTACAATTGGCATGCTGCCTTGACTGCAGGAATATCCACCAGAGCTGTTGCATGAATATTTAATGTTAAGTCGCTTCCAATGTTGTTTTAAGGAAATTGGCAGTATGTCCAACAGACTTCACAACCGCAGAGCCACGCCAGCCCAGGACTTCCGCGTCCGGCTTCTTCACCTGCGGGATGGTCTAAGACGAACCACCCGGACAGTTGATTAAACTGTGGCACAACCAAATCATTTCTGCACAAACTGTCAGAAACCGTCTCAGGGAAACGCTTTTCTATGATCGTCATCTGCACCAGGTTCTTGACCTGACTGTAGTTAGGTGTCGTAACCGACTTCAGTGGGAAAATGCTCACCTTCGATGGCCGCTTGCACGCTGAATCCCGGATGAATCCCGGTTTCAAATCAAATCAAAGTTTATTTGTCACATGCGCCGAATACAACAGGTGTAGTAGACCTTACTGTAACGGAATTCCCCTTCTTCAGAGGAGGAGTAGCAAGGATCAGACCAATATGCAGCGTGGTAAGTGTCCATAATGATATATTTAATAAATCAACAGAACACTGAACAAAATAACAAAAGTACAAACAAACAACCGAAACAGTCCCGTATGGTGAAAACACTAACACAGGATACAACCACACACAAAACACAATAGAAAACAGGCTACCTAAATATGGATCCCAATCAGAGACAACGACTGACACCTGCCTCTGATTGAGAACCATACTAGGCCAAACACATAGAAATATAACAACAGAAAAAAACATAGAAAAACAACAACAGAATGCCCACCCCAACTCATGCCCTGACCAACTAAAATAAAGACATAAAAAATAACTAAGGTCAGAACGTGACAGTACCCCCCCAAAGGTGCGGACTCCGGCCGCAAAACCTGAACCTATAGAGGATGGGTCTGGGTGGGCATTTACCACGGTGGCGGTTCTGGAGCGGGACGTGGACCCCACTCCACCATAGTCTCGGCCCACTTATGTGGCACCTTAGGAGTGGCGACCCTTGCCACCGACCCCGGATTGGGGACCCTAGCAACGGGTCCCGAATGGACGGGAGATTCCGGCAGCACCGGACAGGCGGGAGACTCCGGCAGCTCCGGAATGAAAGGCGATTCCGGCAGCGCCGGAGTGACGGGCGATTCCGGCAGCTACGGAGAGAAGGGCGATTCCGGTAGCACCGGAGTAACGGACGGCTCTGGCAGCTCCTGACTGACAGGCGGCTCTGGCAGCTCCTGACTGACCGGCGGCTCTGGCAGCTCCTGACTGACCGGCGGCTCTGGCAGCTCCTGACTGACCGGCGGCTCTGGCAGCTCCTGACTGACCGGCGGCTCTGGCAGCTCCTGACTGACCGGCGGCTCTGGCAGCTCCTGACAGACGGGCGACTCTGGCTGCTCAGGACAGACGGGCGACTCTGGCTGCTCAGGACAGACGGGCGACTCTGGCTGCTCAGGACAGACGGGCGACTCTGGCTGCTCAGGACAGACGGGCGACTCTGGCTGCTCAGGACAGACGGGCGACTCTGGCTGCTCAGGACAGACGGGCGACTCTGGCTGCTCAGGACAGACGGGCGACTCTGGCTGCTCAGGACAGACGGGCGACTCTGGCTGCTCAGGACAGACGGGCGACTCTGGCAGCTCAGGACAGACGGGCGACTCTGGCAGCTCAGGACAGACGGGAGACTCTGGCAGCTCAGGACAGACAGGAGACTCTGGCAGCTCAGGACAGACGGGAGACTCTGGCAGTGCTGGACAGGAGGGAGCACCTGTAGGGAGGAGACGGAGAGACAGCCTGGTGCGGGGGGCTGCCACCGGAGGCCTGGTGCGTGGAGGAGGCACCGGATAGACCGGACTGTGGAGGCGCACTGGAGGTCTCGAGCACCGAGCCTGCACAACCCTACCTGGCTGGATACTCCCCGTAGCCAGGCCTGTGCGGCAAGGTGGAATAGACCGCACTGGGCTGTGCTGGAGAACCGGGGACACCATGCGTAGGGCTGGTGCCATGTACCCCGGCCCGAGGAGACGCACTGGAGACCAGATGTGCTGAGCCGGCTTCATGGCACCTGGCTCGATGCCCACTCTAGCCCGGCTGATACGAGGCGCTGCTATGTAACGCACCGGGCTATGCCTGCGCACCGGGGACACCGAGTGCCTCACAGCATAACACGGTGCCTGCCCGGTCCACCTCTCTCCACGGTAAGCACGGAGAGTTGGCTCAGGTCTTCTACCTGACTTAGCCACACCGTGTGCCTCCCCCAAGAAATGTATGGGGCTGCCTCTAGTCCCAGCCGTGCTGCCGTGCTGCCTCCTCATACCACCGCCGCTCAGCTCTCGCTGCCTCCAGCTCTGCTTTGGGGCGGCGATATTCCCCAGCCTGTGCCCAGGGTCCCTTGCTGTCCAGAATCTCCTCCCATGTCCAGGAGTCTTGAGATTTCTGCCGCTCGTTACCACGCTGCTTGGTCCTCTTTTGGTGGGTGGTTCTGTAACGTAATTCCTCTTCTTCAGAGAAGGAGTAGCAAGGATCAGACCAATGTGTAGCGTGGTAAGTGTCCATAATTATATATTTAATAAATCAACAGAACACTGAACAAAATAACAAAAGTACAAACAAACAACCGAAACAGTCCCGTATGGTGAAAACACTAACACAGGATACAACCACCCACAAAACACAATAGAAAACAGGCTACCTAAATATGGATCCCAATCAGAGACAACGACTGACACCTGCCTCTGATTGAGAACCATACTAGGCCAAACACATAGAAATATAACAACAGAAAAAAACATAGAAAAACAACAACAGAATGCCTACCCCAACTCACGCCCTGACCAACTAAAATAAAGACATAAAAAAGGAACTAAGGTCAGAACGTGACACTTACAGTGAAATGCTTACCTACAGGCTCTAACCAATAATGCAATAAAGGTGTTAAGTGAACAATCGGTAAGTAAAGAAATAAAACAACAGTAAAAAGACAGGCTATATACAGTAGCGAGGCTATAAAAGTTGCGGGGCTACATACATACACCGGTTAGTCAGGCTGATTGAGGTAGTATGTACAGTACATGTAGATATGGGTAAAGTGACTATGCATATATGATGAACAGAGAATAGCAGTAGCGTAAAAGAGGGGTTGGCGGGTAGTGTGTGGCAGGACACAATACAGATGGCGTCGGTTAGCCAAATTGCGGGAGCACTGGTTGGTCGGCCCAATTAAGGTAGTATGTACATGAATGTATAGTTAAAGTGACTATGCATATATGATGAACAGAGAGTAGCAGCAGTGTAAAAAGAGGGTTTTGGGGGTGGCACACAATGCAAATAGTCCGGGTAGCCATTTCATTACCTGTTCAGGAGTCTTATGGCTTGGGGATAAAAACTGTTGAGAAGCCTTTTTGTCCTAGACTTGGCACTCCGGTACCGCTTGCCATGTGGTAGTAGAGAGAACCGTCTATGACTGGGGTGGCTGGAGTCTTTGACAATTTTTAGGGCCTTCCTCTGACACCGCCTGGTGTGGAGGTCCTGGATGGCAGGCAGCTTAGCCCCAGTGATGTACTGGGCCGTACGCACTACCCTCTGGAGTGACTAGCGGTCAGAGGCCGAGCAGTTGCCGTACCAGGCAGTGATGCTCTCGATGTTGCAGCTGTAGAACCTTTTGAGGATCTCAGGACCCATGCCAAATCGTTTTAGTCGTTTCCTGAGGGGGAATAGGCTTTGTCGTGCCTTTTTCACGACTGTCTTGGTGTGTTTGGACCATTCTAGTTCCTTTTGTCCAGGTGGGAAAGGGCAGTGTGGAGTGCAATAGAGATTGCATCATCTGTGGATCTGTTTGGGCGGTATGCAAATTGGAGTGGGTCTAGGGTTTCTGGGATAATGGTGTTGATGTGAGCCATTACCAACCTTTTCAAAGCACTTCATGGCTATGGACGTGAGTGCTACGGGTCTGTAGTCATTTAGGCAGGTTGCCTTTGTATTCTTGGGCACAGGGACTATGGTGGTCTGCTTGAAACATATTGGTATTACATTCTCAATCAGGGACTTGTTGAAAATGTCAGTGAAGACACCTGCCAGTTGGTCAGCACATGCCCAACAGCACACGTCCTGGTAATCCGTCTGGCCCCGCAGACTTGTGTATGTTGACCTGTTTAAAGGTCTTACTCACGTCGGCTACGGAGAGCGTGATCACACAATCGTCCGGAACAGCTGATGCTCTCATGCATGCCTCAGTGTTGCTTGCCTCGAAGCGAGCATAGAAGTGATTTAGCTCGTCTGGTAGACTCGTGTCACTGGGCAGCTCGTAGCAGTGCTTTTCTTTGTAGTCTATAATAGTTTGCAAGCCACATAAGACGAGCATCGGAGCCGGTGTAGTATGATTCAATCTTAGCCCTGTATTGACGCTTTGCCTGTTTGATGGTTCGTCGCAGGGCATAGCAGGATTTCTTGTAAGCTTCCGGGTTAGAGTCCCGCATCTTGAAAGCGGCAGCTCTACCCTTTAGCTCAGTGCGAATGTTGCCTGTAATCCATGGCTTCTGGTTGGGATATGTCCGTACAGTCACTGTGGGGACGACGTCCTCAATGCACTTATTGATGCACTTATTTATTTATTTATTTTTCTTCTTGGGCCTCTATAACTATATCTATTGTTTTTATTTTTGTTGTTGTTGTGTGATTTGGATTCATCCCCTCTACCACACGGAAACCCACTAATCTACTGACGGAACGCAAGAGTTGGCTAATAACAGACCTCCATCTTATGCTAGCTTGCTCCTATGCTAGCTTGCTACCGATTTAGCTGTCTAAATCGCCGTGACCCCCAACCAACCTCTCCACTCACTGGACCCTTTTGATCACTCGACTGAGCATGCCTCTCCTTCATGTCAATATGCCTTGTCCATTGCTGTTCTGGTTAGTGTTTATTGGCTTATTTCACTGTAGAGCCTCTAGTCCTGCTCATTATACCTTATCCAACCTATTAGTTCCACCACCCACACATGCAATGACATCTCCTGGTTTCAATTATGTTTCTAGAGACAATATCTCTCTCTTCATCACTCAATACCTAGGTTTACCTCCACTGTATTCACATCCTACCTTACCTTTGTCTGTACATTATACCTTGATGCTATTTTATCGCCCCCAGAAACCTCCTTTTACTCTCTGTTCCAGACGTTCTAAACGACCAATTCTTATTGCTTTTAGCCGCACCCTTATTCTACTCCTACTCTGTTCATCTGGCGATGTAGAGGTGAATCCAGGCCCTGCAGTGCCTAGCTCCACTCCTATTCCCCAGGCGCTCTCTTTTGACGACTTCTGTAACCGTAATAGCCTTGGTTTCATGCATGTTAACATTAGAAGCCTCCTCCCTAAGTTTGTTCTATTCACTGCTTTAGCACACTCTGCCAACCCGGATGTTCTAGCTGTGTCTGAATCCTGGCTTAGGAAGACCACCAAAAATTCAGACATTTTAATTCCAAACTACAACATTTTCAGACAAGATAGAACTGCCAAAGGGGGCGGTGTTGCAATCTACTGCAAAGATAGCCTGCAGAGTTCTGTCCTACTATCCAGGTCTGTACCCAAACAATTTGAACTTCTACTTTTAAAAATCCACCTCTCTAAAAACAAGTCTCTCACCGTTGCCGCCTGCTATAGACCACCCTCTGCCCCCAGCTGTGCTCTGGACACCATATGTGAACTGATTGCCCCCCATCTATCTTCAGAGCTTGTGCTGCTAGGCGACCTAAATTGGAACATGCTTAACACCCCAGCCATCCTACAATCTAAACTTGATGCCCTCAACCTCACACAAATTATCAATGAACCTACCAGGTACCTCCCCAAAGCCTTAAACACGGGCACCCTCATAGATATCATCCTAACCAACTTGCCCTCTAAATACACCTCTGCTGTTTTCAACCAAGATCTCAGCGATCACTGCCTCATTGCCTGCATCCGTAATGGGTCAGCGGTCAAACGACCTCCACTCATCACTGTAAAACGCTCCCTGAAACACTTCAGCGAGCAGGCCTTTCTAATCGACCTGGCCGGGGTATCCTGGAAGGATATTGATCTCATCCCGTCAGTAGAGGATGCCTGGATATTTTTTTTTAAATGCCTTCCCAACCATCTTAAATAAACATGCCCCATTCAAGAAATTTAGAACCAGGAATAGATATAGCCCTTGGTTCTCCCCAGACCTGACTGCCCTTAACCAACAAAAAAACATCCTATGGCGTTCTGCATTAGCATCGAACAGCCCCCGTGATATGCAGCTGTTCAGGGAAGCTAGAAATCATTATACACAGGCAGTTAGAAAAGCCAAGGCTAGCTTTTTCTAGTAGAAATTTGCTTCCTGCAACACTAACTCAAAAAAGTTCTGGGACACTGTAAAGCATGGAGAATAAGAACCCCTCCTCCCAGCTGCCCACTGCACTGAAGATAGGAAACACTGTCACCACTGATAAATCCACCATAATTGAGAATTTCAATAAGCATTTTTCTACGGCTGGCCATGCTTTCCACCTGGCTACTCCTACCCCGGTCAACAGCACTGCACCCCCCACAACAACTCGCCCAAGCCTTCCCCATTTCTCCTTCTCCCAAATCTGCTCAGCTGATGTTCTGAATGAGCTGCAAAATCTGGACCCCTACAAATCAGCCGGGCTAGACAATCTGGACCCTTTCTTTCTAAAATTATCTGCCAAAATTGTTGCCACCCCTATTACTAGCCTGTTCAACCTCTCTTTCGTGTCGTCTGAGATTCCCAAAGATTGGAAAGCAGCTGCGGTCATCCCCCTCTTCAAAGGGGGTGACACTCTTGACCCAAACTGCTACAGACCTATATCTATCCTACCATGCCTTTCTAAGGTCTTCGAAAGTCAAGTCAACAAACAGATTACCGACCATTTCGAATCTCACCATACCTTCTCTGCTATGCAATCTGGTTTCAGAGCTGGTCATGGGTGCACCTCAGCCACGCTCAAGGTCCTAAATGATATCTTAACCGCCATTGATAAGAAACATTACTGTGCAGCCGTATTCATTGATCTGGCCAAGGCTTTCGACTCTGTCAATCACCACATCCTCATCGGCAGACTCGACAGCCTTGGTTTCTCAAATGATTGCCTTGCCTGGTTCACCAACTACTTCTCTGATAGAGTTCAGTGTGTCAAATCGGAGGGTCTGCTGTCCGGACCTCTGGCAGTCTCTATGGGGGTGCCACAGGGTTCAATTCTTGGACCGACTCTCTTCTCTGTATACATCAATGAGGTCGCTCTTGCTGCTGGTGAGTCTCTGATCCACCTCTACGCAGACGACACCATTCTGTATACTTCTGGCCCTTCTTTGGACACTGTGTTAACAACCCTCCAGGCAAGCTTCAATGCCATACAACTCTCCTTCCATGGCCTCCAATTGCTCTTAAATACAAGTAAAACTAAATGCATGCTCTTCAACCGATCGCTACCTGTACCTACCCGCCTGTCCAACATTACTACTCTGGACGGCTCCAACTTAGAATACGTGGACAACTACAAATACTTAGGTGTCTGGTTAGACTGTAAACTCTCCTTCCAGACCCATATCAAACATCTCCAATCCAAAGTTAAATCTAGAATTGGCTTCCTATTTCGCAACAAAGCATCCTTCACTCATGCTGCCAAACATACCCTTGTAAAACTGACCATCCTACCAATCCTCGACTTTGGCGATGTCATTTACAAAATAGCCTCCAATACCCTACTCAACAAATTGGATGCAGTCTATCACAGTGCAATCCGTTTTGTCACCAAAGCCCCATATACTACCCACCATTGCGACATGTACGCTCTCGTTGGCTGGCCCTCGCTTCATACTCGTCGCCAAACCCACTGGCTCCATGTCATCTACAAGACCCTGCTAGGTAAAGTCCCCCCTTATCTCAGCTCGCTGGTCACCATTGCATCTCCCACCTGTAGCACACGCTCCAGCAGGTATATCTCTCTAGTCACCCCCAAAACCAATTCTTTCTTTGGCCGCCTCTCCTTCCAGTTCTCTGTTGCCAATGACTGGAACGAACTACAAAAATCTCTGAAACTGGAAACACTTATCTCACCTCACTAGCTTTAAGCACCAACTGTCAGAGCAGCTCACAGATTACTGCACCTGTACATAGCCCACCTATAATTTAGCCCAAACAACTACCTCTTTCCCTACTGTATTTAATTTATTTATTTATTTTGCTCCTTTGCAACCCCATTATTTTTATTTCTACTTTGCACATTCTCCCATTGCAAATCTACCATTCCAGTGTTTTACTTGCTGTATTGTATCTACTTTGCCACCATGGCCTTTTTGCCTTTACCTCCCTTATCTCACCTCATTTGCTCACATCGTATATAGACTTGTTTATACTGTATTTATTGACTGTATGTTTGTTTTACAAATAGTTCTATTTTTTTCCGTCAGACCAGAGGACATTTCTCCAAAAAGTAAGATATTTGTCCCCATGTGCAGTTGCAAACCGTAGTCTGCCTTTTTTTTATGTAGGTTTTGGAGCAGTGGCTTCTTCCTTGCTGAGCGGCCTTTCAGGTTATGTTGATATAGGACTATGGATATAATACTTTTGTACCTTTTTCCTCCGGCATCTTCACAAGGTCCTTTGCTGTTGTTCTGGGATTGATTTTGCACTTTTCGCACCAAAGTACGTCATCTCTAGGAGACAGAACGTGTCTCCTTCCTAAGCAGTATGACGGCTGCGTGGTCCCATGGTGTTTAAACTTGCGTACTGTTTGTACAGATGAACGTGGTACCTTCAGGCGTTTGGAAATGAACCAGACTTGTGGAAGTCTACCTTCTTGGCTGATTTCCTTTTGGTTTTTCCCATGATGTCAAGCAAAGAGTCACTGAGTTTGAAGGTAGGCCTTGAAATACATCCACGGATACACCTCCAATTGACTCAAATGATGCTTCTAAAGCCATGACATAATTTTCTGGAATTTTCCAAGCTGTTTAAAGGCACAGTCACCTTAGTGTATGTAAACTTCTGACCCACTGGAATTGTGATGTAGTGAAATAATCTGTCTGTAAACAATTGTTGGAAAAATTACTCGTGTCATGCACAAAGTAGATGTCCTAACCAACTTGCCAAAACTATAGTTTGTTAACAAGAAATTTGTGGAGTGGTTGAAAAACAAGTTTTAATGATTCCAATCTAAGTGTATGTAAACTTCCAACTTCAACTGTACATGTGTAGTCTGGAGGTTGGGATTTAGGATGTACTGTAGTGTTCCCTGTATCAGTAGGGCCTAGAGAGCGAGGGAGAGATAGGGAGGGAGGTATGTCCTCCCAGGATTCTAGAAAATTTGGATTGTATTGATTTAGACAGGAGACAGGACATTGGTGGATGATTCACTGACCCAAGGAACCCCTGAAGGTATTCCACTGCTTTTCAACATCATTCTCAATAACCTCCCCTCTGCCCTCTCTGTTAGAAAACCTTCTCTAGTCTTTATACACTTGAACTTCACACTCCAAAACCTCTGAAAGTCTGCATTGTCCTATATGAACGACAAGAAGAACCAAACACATTCAGTTCATCAGACTGGTAGGCAGCCCCATCCTTCCTCTGGAGTCCAGTATTTGCTAGTCTAGCCCCAGTCACCTCCCTGCTTCAGGCTCTCCTCTCTTCTCCTGACCTCTAACCCCTGACATGCAGCCCTGCAGCCCGCCCTCGTCTGCCTGGTTGTCCATGTGTATTTATCTCTGTTTTATGCACTGACCCCTCTTTGGCTTCTTTTCCATTTCCTCCAGAGCATTTTAAAGCCCCTCTCTCTCCCAGATTCTTTGAATATTTGAAACAGACCCCTCCCTTTCTGGCTACTCTCTGACTGTCATGACCCCTCCCTATTTTTTTTCTTCTTTTGATTCTGCCTGTTTCTGTTCCGGTTATGTATGTTGTTGATGACAATGATGAAGATGTTGACATTGTGTGTGTTAATGTGTAAGATCTCTCCCCATAATGCCCCCCCCCCCCCCCCCCAACCCCCTTTTAGTCTCCATGATGCACCAGCAGTCGGCAACACCTCATTACCCCTCAACCCAGACTGGTGGCGGACAGCAGCAGTACCAGGGTCAGCAGGCTGCTATGGGCATGTTGGGGCAGAGCGGACAAGGCAACAACATGATGAGCCAGAGGCCGATGGGGACCTACCGACCCACACAGCAAGGTAGGTGACCATGGGTCTCAGCCTTTCTCCAGGCTGCTGCGGTTTGGTCTGCAGATGCACTGTGGTTTATATATGGAAGAAATGGCTGTGTGGTTCAGGGTGGAGATAATTTCTAGAGGAACTCCTGAAGATGTAGCAACTGCGGATGCAGACGACATGGACGTTGGATTGAAAGGTGGAGATGTTAATGGTTAGCAGGTGTTTAGGAGGTGTGAGCCTAAATAATAGACTATGATATTTATGGTGGATATAATCTGTCACGGATGCGCATACGTTACCATGGTATCGCAGGTGTGTAGCCTAGATCTCACCCATAGTAATGTCCTGCCTGTGACTTTAAGAGGCGGACTGAAGATTTATGGCTGTTGTAACTTGGAGTCCCAGTCTCTGTAAATCCCTTTACCCATGGTGTCAGTCAGCATGAGCCTCAAACTAGTCCCGAAACGTCCCCTTGTGTTTGGTGTGGGACGTGGACTAGGCATGTACCTCACAGAGACTCGTCAGTCGCTCGTCTGTAGGATGTCTGAGAAAATGTCTCCAGGGAACCTGGGTTGTTTGTTGTAGCTTACCTTGGTCTTATCCCAGATTGTCCAGGTACGATCACTAGATCTTGTCCACAAGGACTCTATTGTTCCAGTGTATAGTTCATCACTGACAAAGGATATTTGTCAATGGGGAATTGAGTCGTTTTCTTTTGCCATGAAAGATCATTTGTTCACTAGCTGTTGGCTGCTGTGATAATGGTCCTTTTTGCATTACGTTATTGGATCAATATTTTGTAGAATATTAATATTTAGCGAGACTGTGAGTTGCTGTCTTGCAGATACAGCGATATTTCTAGAAATACTTCTGGCAACGGAAATAAATAGATTTGGTTTCTTGTTCAGTCGTTTGTGAAGGAATGGCATCTGGAGTTTTTGCACACCACCACCACAGCGTCTCCCATATGATTGGCCCTTCTGGGATTTCTAAAACCACTCTTATTGGTCCTTTCAGAAAGTCATATTTCATTTCATTCTCATAGGATTCTATAATTTTTCAGATCATGGTTTGGATAGGGCTGAACATTCTGAAATGAAAATGGATGCCAAAATGATGCATTTTCTTCCCATGATCAATTCACATTTCAGACAACTCCTCCGACACAATAATTTATTCAGTTTAAATCTACTAATAGGACCTCTTGAACTTGAGTCATTGAACTACAAAAAAAATTATCATTATGTAATTATCACCCATAAGACGCTACTTCTCTTTCTCTCACACGCACACACACACACACACACACGCACACACACACTCCCTCCCCTCCAACTGCCAAAGCGCCCTGGTCCAGACCCCTTTAGTCACCAACACAGAGGCCCATTGGTCCGACCAGCTGATTAACCAATCCTGGTGTCGCCTGTCTTGCAGGATCTGCACCGCAGTACATGGGACAAGACGATTTCTACGGAGAGCAGTACGGACACACTCAGAGCTCCAGCGAGCCCATAAACCAGCAGTATTACTCTGATGGTAATCATTTAGAGCCTTGACCCTCACACACACAACCCCTCCAACACATACACACCTTTCAGACATCTCAATCACACACACGCATACATGCCATCTCGTCTCAGTGTCATCCCACTGCCCTGTCTTCAAGTTATACTTCAGCGCTGAACTCCATATTCCAATCCTCTGGCTTCTTGTCTTTCCTTTCCCTTCGTGTGGGAGTTCAATGGGAGTCTTTTGTACGGTGGATTTTTGTGGAAGGATTATGATTTTGATGGCAAAGTGCTGAGTTTGGTCTTAGAACTGTTTCCTTCCGGTGTGCCTCTGTCAATAGTGTTCCCCTCTGGTGTGCGGAAATTTTAGATTTCCCATTTTTGAAAATCGTTTAGGGCAGAGCGCCAACTGATTCTAGCGTGTATTTGTGTGCTCTGTGTGTTTAAGTGTCCGAGGCACTGCAAATGTCCGTTTGTGCTCTTGTCAACTTATGGGTGCACACCTATATGTGTAAACTTTTTACAAACTGTGAAAGGACCAAGCTCTCTACTCTAAATGTGTGAGGAGCCACATTGTTTTTGGTAGATTGGTTTTGGCACGTGCTCATTCCTGCCCCCTCCAGGTCATGGGGAGTACTCCTACCAACAATCATCCTACGGTGAACAGGGCTATGAGAGGTCCTTTGATGAGTCCTCACAGCACTACTACGAAGGAGGTATGTTCCCAAAACACATAGACTCATGCCTAATAAGCATAAAGGTTGTGAACTTGTGATAGTATTGTAGCTGCTAGCTATGTGCCGCTGTAGGCCCAATCTCAGACACGCCGAACTACAGTAAAATCTTGCGTAATTGTGTCAGATGCTCGATTACTATTAATGTTACATGCATCTGTCTACGAGAGATTACAGTATGAAGTTAAGTCTTGAAAGTAGTGAAATTGCTGCTCCTGATCCCCAGGCAACTCCCAGTACAGTCAGCAGCAGGCCCAGTACCAGCAGGGGTCAGGCCAGCAGCAGCCCTTCAGCCAACAACAGTACCCCTCACAGCAGGGCTACAGCGGACAGCCACAGGGCTACGGTAAGGAACACACACACACACACACACACACACACACACACACACACACACACGCTTGCATGAATGCACAGACATACAGTGGCAGACATACACATGCCTATGTTTTGCTACGGGCATATTGATGCTGCTGATAGTTGGGATTGTTGGGCTGGTTGGGAATTGAACATTCATATCAGGACATTTATTTTTTAAAGATGATGATTGTTTCACTGTTACAACCGTCAGTGTGATTCAAGACTTAGTTGATTGACTGATTTGGTCTCCAGGTCCAGGTCAGGGTGCGCAGTCCCAGTACTCCCAGTACCAGCAGGGTCAGGGCCAGCAGTACAGCTCCTACCGCTCCCAGGCTTCCTCTGGGGCACAGACACAGAGGCCCTACGCCTACGAACAGGTACAACTACAGCTACCCCCAACCCCACGTTTTGAGGAGGACCGTGCTGTCCAACAAAACATTGGGTAAATTGGGCAACTCACACCGCAAATGACCACAGTGGCGATGCCCATGGGTTGCTTTGAATCATGAGAAAGTATTCATGAACAAAAGTATTCCCCATCTCATGCTGACCTGACATGACTAAAGATGTTTATTTTCTAACTCCCTCTCTTTTAGGGTCAATATGGAAACTACCAGCAATAAGGCACCACCTCCTGGGCAAACTGGTGGACAAGTTAGGCAAGGGAACAGTTCTGTGAATAACCCCCAACAGTCGTGTGTAAACCAGTCTCTGAGTAAATGAGTTAGATTTATCTCTGAATCTTTTTAGTTTGCTGAGACACAGATTAGCAGGCTAGACTAAGTCAGATTCATGTTCTGCTGGTTCACTAGTTTCTAACTGAGTACTGGTTCAGGAGATCCTGCATGAAACACCTTTCATCTCTGCTTTCTCTTCTTTTGCTCACCCAATAAGATTATTTGAATTATGGGGGTATCTGGTAACAAATCGGGGAACCCTCAATAGCATTATTATAAGCTATATTATAAGCCTCATAAGCGTTGAAAGGACTCATATGTTTAATTCGAACCTTGCCTTTAAATGTCTTCCTTTTTTTGGTCTCTGTCCTCGCTATCAACCTCCGTCTGGTTCTCTCACCCTACTTTTCTGTCTGTCTTTCACAGGGTGCACAATACAAGTGCTGTCCTCTGTCGAAGATTGCAATTTAAAATGTGCCCAGGTCACAAAAATAACGTTTGGTCATACATTCAGCATCTTTTATTAAGTGTAAAGCTTAACTTGATTAAGGTGAAAATGGGACTTGTCAGTAGTGTTCAACCTGAAGTGTTCAGGTTGTGTTTGAAACTGTGAAGTTGTGTAGATCGGCGTGTGGTGTTACCGACTGTTCAGTGTTACCACTCTGTGTATGAAGAACAAATGTTTGAGTAAGGTTATAGGCACAATAGATGGTAGATTGACAAGAGAGTGCAACTATCAACAACCATCATAATATTACAACTAATATGGACAATTAATTTCCATGATCGATCCTTTTTGTTAATTCTTTAATTTTGTCTGATTGCATTTTTTTTTTTAACTAAGCTTTTTTTTTATTAAGAAAAATGATTTGTAGATTGTTATATGTTGGGACTTTTTCCATTTACACTGAACAAAAATATAAACGCAACATGCAACAATTTCAAAGATTTTCATGAGTTACAGTTCATATAAGGAACAGTCAATTGAAATGAATTCATTAGTCCCTAGTCTATGGATTTCACATTACTGGGAATACAAATATGATTATGTTGGTCACAGATAACTTTGAAAAAAAGGGAGGGGCGTGGATCAATTATGTTCATTGTTCATAGCGTATGCCTGCCCATACCATAATCCCACCGCCACCATGGGGCACTCTGTTCACGATGCTGCCATCAGCAAACTGCTTGCTTACAAGAACCCATTCACGCTATCTGTCATCAGCCCTGTACAGTTGAAACCAGGATTCATCCATCAAGAGCACACTTCTCCAGCGTGCCAGTGGCCATCAAAAGGTGAGCATTTGCCCACCGAAGCCGGTTAAGATGCCGAAATGTAGTCAGATCAAGACCCAGGTGAGGACGTTGAGTACGCTAATGAGCTTCTCTGAGACCGTTTCTGACAGTTTGTGCGGACATTCTTTGGGTGTGCAAACCCACAGTCCGGGATGAAGCCAGATGTGGAGGTCCTGGTCTGGGGTGGTTACATGTGGTCTGCGGTTGAGAGGCCAGTTGGACGTACTGCCAAATTCTCTAAAGCGATGTTGGAGGCCGCTTATGGTAGAGAAATTAACTTTCAACTCTGCAAACAGCTCTGGTGGACATTCCTGTAGTCAGCATGCCAATTGCACGCTCTCTCAACTTGAGACATCTGTGGCATTGTGTTGTGTGACAACTGCACATTTTAGTGGCCTTTTATTGTCCCCACCACAAGGTGCACCTGTGTAATGATCATGCTGTTTAATCAGCTTCTTAATATGCCACACCTGTCAGATGGATGGATTATCTTGGCAAATGAGAAATGCTCACTAACAGGGATGTAAACACGTGTGCACAACATTTGAGCTTTTTGTGTGTATGGAACATTTATGGGATCTTTTACTTCAGCTCATGAAACATGGGACCAACATTTTACATGTTGCGTTTAAATTGTTGTTCAGTATATTTATTTATAAATGTACAATTTCTTTTATCAGATGTTTTAATTTGTCTATGTCTCATTCTCTGTTATGCACTTTTACTTATCGTAGTTGTTTCTAAGAAATGATTTCCAAACAGCCAAAGTAAAGTAACACACAGGGAGAGGATTTTAGAATGTTTTTAGCAATCCGCACAACACTTTTTCAATACGTGCAATACAGTCAGTCACTGGAGCAGAGGATGAGACTATCATTAGGCTTGATAATGGACTTTAATGACTTTCTGTGTGCTACCACACACTATAGCCTATTAGGGTACAAAAATGAAAAGTCTTAGCCTTCTATCTAGTTGAGTACATAATCCAAAGTATTTTTTTTTTGCCAATTGTGTTTGGGGTTTGCTTCAACTGTCTTAACCCATATAGAGGGATGTTTTGTAAAGTATTACATTCTAACCAATGTGATGTAGTCTTAGCCTATGTGTGTGAGTGCATATGGCATACATGTTTGGTGTATGTTTTACAGAAACAAAACAAGTTTGCCATTTGTCTTATTCAATTTATTTTATTCAAAGTGATCCTAGATCAAGTGTTGGTTGGTAAGTCCTTAGGAGTGTTATAGAAGACAAGTTTGTCCCACAAACACACTTGCCTTATAATTTCTATGACAATGTACAATATGTTGTGGTTGTCTTTATTTACCTCAAACGATTTGATCATTTTATGAAAATCATGGTTTGGTTTGTTGTATAGGTATATCCCCTGTAATAATCCTAGTAATGTCAGACTGGAACTTTACTATACAATGCTGAAAAGGGGACAGCACAACTCATTACACTTGCCAATAAAGTGGGATATGTTTTATGTTGTCAATAAAGTGGGATATCTGAGGTACCTGGCTGTCAAACAGCTCAATAACTGTATGTTAACTCAACTCTACAGTGACAATCATAGGCTTCTTTAGACTGCATAATATATAATTGTATTCATTTCCTGTGAATTGGATATGTACTGTTTTGCTTATAATGCAATACATTGCGTGTGTGTGACAGAATACAGGGTTTGTTTGTGCATAACCACATATGAATGTTTAATCGATTGTTCATCTTCGTCTTTTGTTACGGTTTAATATGTAAAATAAATTTACTTCCACCTTGTTTTGTGTCTGTCTTGTATGAAGCAATGTTCCATTACACGACCCATGCTTTGACTTTACATGCTTTTTGAACCTCGGCGCTACCGTAGCTAGTTCGCAGTATGCTGCTGAAGTGAAGTTGTTGTTCCAAACAGTTAGCATTGATATAAACGCTTCATGTTTGTTTAGCGTTGTTAGATTGCGAGGTTTTGTAAAATATCTAGAGATTGATGGACATTTTGTTTGGCCGATTTCATTAGTAGGCTTGTCGAAAGTGACTTGTCTAGCTAACGTTGGCTCATAGCCACAGTCTGCGAGCTACGTTAGCTAGCTAACTAACACATTATCCTGCTATAGTAACGTTACTGTTAGCTAGTTAACGAGGTCAGGGCGACACTTCTGGCTGTCTCCCTTTGACATGACATTCATTATTTTGCAATGTTAACTATATTGTCAAAGGTTCAGAGCCGAAGATGGCTTGTCCAAGAGATAAGCCGAATATTTGCACACGTTTGCTTTACGAACGAGGTGAAGGGCAGCTGGTTGACGGGGCTCAGAAGCCACTTGGCAGCACATAGGAAAACAAATGGAATCAGGAAAGTCACCACGTCCTGTGCACAAATCTCAAAAAGAAAGAACTGTCAGAAAAAAGCTGGTATGTTTTAATGTGATAAAGCTAACTATCTCGATTATCGACTCACTAAGAAAAGTTAACCATGCACTGCACAACCTGGTTGTTTACATTGCCAAGTAATGTGCTTTCGGGAAGACTCCTTGACCACATTTTGTTACGTTATAGCCTTATTCTAAAATTGATTAAATAAAACATTTTCCTCATCAATCTACAAACAATACCCCATAATGACAACAGGTTTGTATTTTATTTTTGCGATTGTATTACAAAAATACATACCCTATTTATGTAAGTATTCAGACCCTTTGCTATGAGACTCAAAATTCATCTCAGGTACATCCTGTTACCATTGATCATCCTTCAGATGTTTGTACAACTTGATTTGAGTCCATTTGTGGTAAATTAAATTGATTGGACATGATTTGGAAAGTCACACACCTGTCTATATAATGTCCCACAGTTGACAGTGCATGTCAGAGCAAAAACCAAGCCATGAGGTCCAAGTAATTGTCCTTAGAGCTCTGCCAAAAGGCACCTAAAAGACTCTCAGACCATGAGAAACAAGATTCTCTTGTCTGATGAAACCAAGATTGAACTCTTTGGCCTGAATACCAAGCGTCATGCCTGGAGGAAACCTGGCACCATCCCTATGGGGAAGCATGGTGGTGGCAGCATCATGCTGTGGGGATGTTTTTCAACGCCAGGGACTGGGAGAATAGTCAGGATCGAGGGAAAGATGAATGGAGCAAAGTGCAGAGAGATCTTTGATGAAACCCTGCTAAAGACCTCAGACTGGGGCGAAGGTTCACCTTCCAATAGGACAACGACCCTAAGTGCACACAGCCAGGAGTGGCTTCTGGACAAGTCTCTGAATGTCCTTGAGTGGCCCGATCGAACATCTCTAGAGATACTTGAAAATAGTTGTGCAGCGACACTCCCCATCCAACCTGACAGCTTGAGAGGATCTGCAGAAAATAATAGGAGAAACTCCCCAAATACAGGTGTGCCAAGCTTGTAGCGTCATACCCAAGATCGCTGGCAAAGGTTCTTCAATAAACTACAGAGTAAAGGGTCTGAATACTTACAGTACCAGTCAAAAGTTTGGACACACCTACTCATTCAAGGGTTTTTCTTTATTTTTACTATTGTCTACATTGTAGAATAATAGTGAAGACATCAAAAGGAAATGAACATGAAATAACACATGGGATCATGTAGTATCTAAAAAAGTGTTTAAAAAAATTAAAATATATTTTACATTCTTCAAAGTAGCCACCCTTTGCCTTGATGACAGCTTTGCACCCTCTTGGCATTCTCTCATCCAGTTTCACCTGGGATGATTTTCCAACAGTCTTGAAGGAGTTCCAACATATGCTGTGCACTTGTTGGCTGCTTTTCCTTCACTCTGAGGTCCAAACCATTTCAACTGGGTTGAGGTCAGGGGATTGTGGAGGCCAGGTCATCTGATGCAGCACTCCATCACTCCTTATTGGTCAAATAGCCCTTACACAGCCTGGAGGTGTGTTTGGTCTTTGTCCTGTTGAAAAACATATGATAGTCTCACTAAGTGCAAACCAGATGGGATGGCGTATCGCTGCAGAATGATGTGATAACCATGCTGTTGTGACTTGAATTCTAAATAAATCACAGAAAGTGTCACCAGCAAAAAAAACAACACACCTCCTCCATGCTTCATGTTGGGGACCACACATGCGTAGATCATCCGTTCCGACTCTGCGTCTTACAAAGACACTGCGGTTGGAACCAAAAATCTAATTTGGACTCATCAGACCAAAAGACATATTTCTACCGATCTAATATATATTGCTCTGGTTTCTTGGCTCAAACAAGTCTCTTCTTGTCATTGGTGCCCTTTAGTAGTGGTTTCTTTGCAGCAATTTGACCTTGAAAAGCCTGATTTCATGCAGTCTCTTCTGAAAAGTTGATGTTGTGATGTATCTGTTACTTGAACTCTGTGAAGCATTTATTTGGGCTGCAGTCAGAGGCTGGTAACTAATGAAATTATCCTCTACAGCAGAGGTAACTCTGGGTCTTCCTTTCCTGTGGCGGTTCTCGTGAGAGACAATTTCTTCATAGTTCTTGATGGTTTTTGAGACTGCACTTGAAGGAACTTTTCACTTGACTTAGCTTCATGTAATGATGGACTCGTTTCTCTTTGATTATTTGAGTTGTTCTTGCCATAATATGTACTTGGTCTTTTACCAAATAAGGCTATCTTCTGTATACCCACTACCTTGTCACAACACAATTGATTGGCTGAAACGCATTACGAAGGAAATAAATTCCACAAATTAACTTTTAAGAAGGCACACCTGTTAATGGACATGCATTCCAGGTGAAGCTGGTTGAGAGAATGCCAAGAGTGTGCAAAGCTGTCATCAAGGCAATGGGTGGCTACGTTGAAGAATATTTTGATTTGTTTAACACTTTTTTGGTTACTACATGATTCCATATGTGTTATTTCATATTTTTGATACCGTCACTATTGTTCTACGATGTAGAAAATCGTTAAAGAAATAAATCAAATGGAATGGATAGGTGTCTCCAAACTTTTGACTGGTACTGCATGTAAATGTCATATTACAGTGTTTTATTTTTATTAAGTTTGCTACAATTTCTAAAAATCTGTTTTTGCTTTATCGTTATGGAGTATTGTGTGTAGATTCATGAGGGGGGAAAATCTATTTTATTTGTTTTAGAATAAGGCTATAATGTAACAAAATGTGAAAAAAGTATACTTTCCGAATATACTATAATATACTAGATAGCTTACAATGGCTATCCACTAGTTTTTCTGCACTTTGGGGAATTCTGGACAGGGCTTACTTGTTCCTTCATGCATTCAAATCAGTGTTCATTTTTGCATTATTTTAAAATATGTATACTCGTCTTATTCATTTTGACTAAAATATCATTGTCTTAGTTGCATTCTTGTCATTTGAATAATGATTTGGTCTATTTAATGTCAGAATGAGAAACAGTGGGCCATTTAGGTCATCTAAATGCCCTTTCATTTTAGTCACATCACATTTGTATTGCCTCATTAACCTATAGTAAACATAAATCACTGTCTTCCATGTGCACAAACATACATAGACTTGTCTTACCAACATATTCTTCCTCATAACATCCAATTCTCTTGCCAACAGTAGAAATATGACAAACATACACTACCGGTCAAAAGTTTTAGAACACCTACTCATTCAAGGGTTTTCTTTGATTTTTACTCTTTTCCACATACGTAGAATAATAGTGAAGACATCAAAACTATGAAATAACACATATGGAATCAAGTAGTAACCAAAAAAGTGTTAAACAAATCTAAATATATTTTATATTTCATATTCTTCAAAAAGCATCCCTTTACCTTGATGACAGCTTTGAACACTCTTGGCAAGGGCCGTGATATGCTTTATGAATGTAAAATGTGGCCCACAAATGCGTGATAGAAAGAAAAAAAGTGAGTGCTGGTATTATGGACAATATCTTTTGAACGGTAATGCCTAGAATCAAGCCGTTTTCTCTGAGGAAAAGAGGGAAACTTGGCTAGTATGTTAATTACAGAACCTGTCTATGAAATGCCGTGGGAAAAGTGTGAGGGTTGAGTGAGACTACAAATTCAAAAGCGTTCTTATACTCAAGGGAGAGAAAAACATAGCTAGACTGTTGTTTTACTATTAAACTTAATGCTGCTGCTGTTGTTTTTAATTTAGTTAAGCAGCTTGTGTTTCTTAACCAGGCAAAGGGTATCTAACTAGAAGGCTGGTGGTGACTGGTTAGTTACGTTGATTATGTGTATGATTGGAGGTGGAGCGGAGCCTATCAGCCTGTCTGACCACCCACACTCATCGCTTGCTCCCCCGCAGCTCACAAGCTGATGTAGGCTAGGCTGGTCCTTCATACTGCTTAACAGAACTGCGCTGTGATTCTGTGCTGCCAATATTAATTGTGCGTATCACTCAAAGCTCTCAATCTCTCCAAAAACCTTTGTCCAGTCCATTTAGTAGTGAGATTTTAGTCACAGATAATTTAATTTTGTCTCGTTTTAGTCAACTGAAATATATTTGTTTCTGGGTCTATTTAGTCATTTATAGTCTCGTCAATTGCCATTGAAAATAGGTGTGTGATTAATATTTGGGTCACTATTATTGTTGACGAAGTGAACACTGACTCAAATTGTAAGGGATCTCGTCCTCTTCTTTTGAGGAGGAGAAGCGAGAAGGATCGAAGGACCAAAACACAGCGTGGTAAGTGTCCATAATGTTTATTTTAAAACATAAACTGAACACTACGAAATACAAAACAATAAACGTGAAAATGAACGAAACAGTCCCATGTGTCGACAAACACTGACACGGAAGGCAAACACCCACAACCCAAAAGTGAAACCCAGGCTACCTAAGTATGATTCTCAATCAGGGACAACAATTGACAGCTGCCTCTGATTGAGAACCATACTAGGCCGAACTCAAAAACCAACATAGACTGCCCACCCAACTCACGCCCTGACCATACTAAAACAAAGATATAATAACAGAACTAAGGTCAGAACGTGACACAAATAAGGATAAGGAAATATTGATTAGACTATAAGATGTGACAATGATATTAGCTTAGTTACGTTTTCAAGAGGGTGCAAGTGGGATATGATTTTAGAATGCAGGTAGATATCTTTAAGCTCTCACTTTGTTTAGACTCGCCACTTAGTGGACCACCGCAATGTGAAGCTACTGACTGGAGCAGATGGGAAAGGGGCCTGCACCTTCCATAGTGAGCCCTGGAAAGAGTGGGGTGGACCGGACGGAGGGAATGGAGGAGATGGTGGGAACATCATCAAAAGTGGGTGAGAGACACTGACACTCTCAACAGTGTTGCACCATTCTCAAACTTAAAAAAAAAAAAAGTATTGATCTTCTGAGAAGCTTTCGTTCACCTCTTCAGATCAACGTTGTGGAGAAAGGTTTTGGATGCTTACATCAAGTCCTATTTCCGTCTATCTGTTACTTGCGTGACTCCAGACGAACGACAGGTGAAATCCCTGGCACAGGTCACCCCCGTTTACAAAGGAGGTGATGGCAACTCAGGAGGCTGTAAGAACCGCTATGGACGCAACGCCAGCACAATCTACATCGCTGTGAGTTAGTGCCCATGGCTACGGCCGGGGTGTTGCTTTGAATTAGGGGCTCGTGTATGAACGTAGATTTGAATTACTTTCATTTTGCGATGTAATTACTAAGTAAATACCGAAATGCTGACTGTATAATAAAGTGAAGGCCAAACTGAATGTTGTGTGTGGTGTTTTGGAACCATGCAGGTGCCAGTGGGCACAGTGGTGAGGGAGCAGGGGAGACTATGGCAGACCTCTCCCAGCATAGCCAGGAGTACGTGGCTGTGTTTGGAGTGGCTGGGGGGGGGAAAGAGGAACCGCGCTTCCTGTCCAATGAGAACCGTGCCCCAATGACGGCCACCCCGGGAGAGAGAGGCCAGGAGAGTTGTCCTCCAGCTGGAGCTGCGTACCATGGCCCATGGCTGGACTGGTGAGACATGGGAGTGGGGCTCACTCTCCTCTGACTAGGTCTATGTTATTATAATGTGGGCTGGTTACAATAATTTTGTGGACGTATAAATGGGATGTTACTTGATCCCACAAAAATGTATAACATTTTCTTAGATTTACATGTTGGTGTGTGTTTTTCCTCTTTTGGTTGGATTTCCTAATGCAGAGAAGTCTTCTCTTCTATGGACCATCTCCAATGCCAGGCCTGCTGTGGCTGCCTACTCCTTCACAACCCTCAACCCCCACGTGGGAATTGTTAAGTACAGGGACCATGAGCAAGTGGCAGGTAATGGAGTTTGTCTTACTGTTGTATATTATGTTGGGCACAAAGGTTGATCATGCAGTTTACCACCCCTCCCTTTCCCAATATCTGGTGGCTGACATCCCTGGTATCATACATGGGGTCCATCTGAACCGAGGCCTGGGGATCTTCTTCCTGTTGTGCGCTGTCCCTTCCTGCTCTTTGTCCTGCACCTGTCCTCCCCAGAACCCTGGACCCAGCTCCAGCACCTGCGTTTCGAGCTGAACCAGTACGAGCCGGACTCTCCCACTGGCCCCACGTTATCGTGGCCAACAAAATGGACCTGCTTGGGGCTCGGGGGAAAATGGACGCCCTCAGGGGCCACATGGCCCAAAGGGTGATCCCTGTGTCAGCCCTCACAGGCCAGAACAGAGAGGAGCTGATAATCCACCTCAGGGAGGTGTAGGATGTCTACCTGCAGACCCAGGGACAGGGCAGTGGGGAGGAAAAGCCCACCAGGTTGTAGGTCCGCCAGGGAAATGGAGTGAAAGACGTCCATGCCTTTTCCTTTTCCTCACTGTTTAGCACCTACCAAATGTAGTTTGTTCATATTATAGGACTAAAGAAATATTTATATAACTGAAATATGGTATTTATTTATGATTGAATGTGTTTAATTACACTTGATTCTGCATTGTTTTATTTACACAATGTACTATACTCATACTCATCACAACTGTACAGGGGTCAGTGCTGATGTCATCAGATAGTTACTGTGATGTCATATTTACTTGTTCAGGGTTTTCCCTTATAATATCAACATCACACATTTACCCTTTAGGTTTTCCCTTATAATATCAACATCACACATTTACCCTCTAATAAAAAATGCAAGTACGGGTACGTGTTAAACACTGGAGAAGTCTTAAGTGGAATCCTTGGGACGTCTAACTCTGACGTGTCCCCGTTGAAGATGACATTTATAACGGTTAAGGTAAGGGTAGGGTAAGGTCGTCCCAAGGATTCCACTTAGCATCTGCCGTTAGACATTTGGTCTCAGCTATCAACTTCTATTTTAACAACATTTTCAGAGCCGGAATCTCAGGAATTCTCAATGACACGTCTGTCACCCTCGCTAAAGGATTTTTCTATGTATTTCTCGGTGAAAAAAACAACAGTGTGTTCGAGCTGACTTTTGACCTCTGTGCCCGGGGCCACACCATGGGTCACACACACTAGCGGATGTTTACTGTGTGCTGCTGCTGACTGGACTTCCAGAGGGCAGTGAGGGCGAGCAGGGTCAGGTCAGGCAGTTAGATGAGCAGTCAGGACTGGCACACCATAGCTGCGTTTCATTCCACAAAACGTTTTCCTTCCCTCTGTCCTCATTTACTCCCCTCCACCGATCGAATAGAACTGGGCAGATGAAAGCAATATGACAGAAACTCAACCTGGTCTTAGAGAATTTCGTATTATTATGTATGTAAACCCGAGACACTCCACGAAGTATGATACAGTATGTTACGCTTCATATGGTATGTAGTAATTTGTGGATGTCCTTGACCCATTTCGTATTAAATGTTACGAATTACAATTCATATTATACAGTGGGGCAAAAAAGTATTTAGTCAGCCACCAATTGTGCAAGTTCTCCCACTTAAAAAGATGAGAGAGGCCTGTAATTTTCATCATAGGTACACTTCAACTATGACAGACAAAATGAGAAGAAAATCACATTGTAGGATTTTTTATGAATTTATTTGCAAATTATGGTGGAAAATAAGTATTTGGTCAATAACAAAAGTTTATCTCAATACTTTGTTATATACAGTGCCTTGCGAAAGTATTCGGGCCCCCTTGAACTTTGCGACCTTTTGCCACATTTCAGGCTTCAAACATAAAGATATAAAACTGTATTTTTTTGTGAAGAATCAACAACAAGTGGGACACAATCATGAAGTGGAACGACATTTATTGGATATTTCAAACTTTTTTAACAAATCAAAAACTGAAAAATTGGGCGTGCAAAATTATTCAGCCCCTTTACTTTCAGTGCAGCAAACTCTCTCCAGAAGTTCAGTGAGGATCTCTGAATGATCCAATGTTGACCTAAATGACTAATGATGATAAATACAATCCACCTGTGTGTAATCAAGTCTCCGTATAAATGCACCTGTACTGTGATAGTCTCAGAGGTCCGTTAAAAGCGCAGAGAGCATCATGAAGAACAAGGAACACACCAGGCAGGTCCGAGATACTGTTGTGAAGAAGTTTAAAGCCGGATTTGGATACAAAAAGATTTCCCAAGCTTTAAACATCCCAAGGAGAACTGTGCAAGCGATAATATTGAAATGGAAGGAGTATCAGACCACTGCAAATCTACCAAGACCTGGCCGTCCCTCTAAACTTTCAGCTCATACAAGGAGAAGACTGATCAGAGATGATGTAGCCAAGAGGCCCATGATCACTCTGGATGAACTGCAGAGATCTACAGCTGAGGTGGGAGACTCTGTCCATAGGACAACAATCAGTCGTATATTGCACAAATCTGGCCTTTATGGAAGAGTGGCAAGAAGAAAGCCATTTCTTAAAGATATCCATAAAAAGTGTTGTTTAAAGTTTGCCACAAGCCACCTGGGAGACACACCAAACATGTGGCAACAATGCAAAACGTTATGTTTGGCGTAAAAGCAACACAGCTGAACACACCATCCCCACTGTCAAACATGGTGGTGGCAGCATCATGGTTTGGGTCTGCTTTTCTTCAGCAGGGACAGGGAAGATGGTTAAAATTGATGGGAAGATGTATAGAGCCAAATACAGGACCATTCTGGAAGAAAACCTGGTGGAGTCTGCAAAAGACCTGAGACTGGGACGGAGATTTGTCTTCCAACAAGACAATGATCCAAAACATAAAGCAAAATCTACAATGGAATGGTTCAAAAATAAACATATCCAGGTGTTAGAATGGCCAAGTCAAAGTCCAGACCTGAATCCAATCGAGAATCTGTGGAAAGAACTGAAAACTGCTGTTCACAAATGCTCTCCATCCAACCTCACTGAGCTCGAGCTGTTTTGCAAGGAGGAATGGGAAAAAATTTCAGTCTCTCGATGTGCAAAACTGATAGAGACATACCCCAAGCGACTTACAGCTGTAATCGCAGCAAAAGGTGGCGCTACAAAGTATTAACTTAAGGGGGCTGAATAATTTTGCACGCCCAATTTTTCAGTTTTTGATTTGTTAAAAAAGTTTGAAATATCCAATAAATGTTGTTCCACTTCATGATTGTGTCCCACTTGTTGTTGATTCTTCACAAAAAAATACAGTTTTATATCTTTATGTTTGAAGCCTGAAATGTGGCAAAAGGTCGCAAAGTTCAAGGGGGCCGAATACTTTCGCAATGCACTGTAACCTTTGTTGGCAATGACAGAGGTCAAACGTTTTCCGTTTTCAAACTCTTCACAAAGTTTTCACACACTGTTGCTGGTATTTTGGCCCATTCCGCCATGCAGATCTCCTCTAGAGCAGGGATGTTTTGGGGCTGTTGCTGGGCAACACGGACTTTCAACTCCCTCCAAAGATTTTCTATGGGGTTGAGATCTGGAGACTGGCTAGGCCACTCCAGGACCTTGAAATGCTTCTTACGAAGCCACTCCTTCGTTGCCCGGGCGGTGTGTTTGGGATCATTGTCATGCTGAAATACCCAGCCACGTTTCATCTTCAATGCCCTTGCTGATGGAAGGAGGTTTTCACTCAAAATCTCACGATACATTGCCCCATTCATTCTTTCCTTTTCATGGATCAGTCGTCCTGGTCCCTTTGCAGAAAAACAGCCCCAAAGCATGATGTTTCCACCCCCATGCTTCACAATAGGTATGGTGTTCTTTGGATGCAACTCAGCATTCTTTGTTCTCCAAACACGACGAGTTGAGTTTTTACCAAAAAGTTATATTTTGGTTTCATCTGACCATATGAAATTCTCCCAATCTTCTTCTGGATTATCCAAATGCTCTCTAGCAAACTTCAGACGGGCCTGGACATGTACTGGCTTAAGCAGGGGGACACGTCTGCCACTGCAGGATTTGAGTCCCTAGTGGCGTAGTGTGTTACTGATGGTAGGCTTTGTTACTTTGGTCCAGCTCTCTGCAGGTCATTCGCTAGGTCCCCCCTGTGTGGGTTTGGGATTTTTGCTCACCGTTCTTGTGATCATTTTGACCCCACGGGTTGAGATCTTGCGTGGAGCCCCAGATCGAGGGAGATTATCAGTGATCTTGTATGTCTTCCATTTCCTAATAATTGCTCCCACAGTTGATTTCTTCAAACCAAGCTGCTTACCTATTGCAGATGCAGTCTTCCCAGCCTGGTTCAGGTCTACAATTTTGTTTCTGGTTTCCGTTGACAGCTCTTTGGTCTTGGCCATAGTGGAGTTTGGAGTGTGACTGTTTGAGGTTGTGGACAGGTGTCTTTCATACTGATAAGAAGTCCAAACAGGTGCTATTAATACAGGTAACGAGTGGAGGACAGAGGAGCCTCTTAAAGAAGAAGTTACAGGTTTGTGAGAGACAGAAATCTTGCTTGTTTGTAGGTGACCAAAAACGTATTTTCCGCCATCATTTGCAAATAAATTCATTAAAAATCCTATGTGATTTTCTGTTTTTTTTTTTCTAATTTTGTCTGTCATATTTGATGAAAATTACATGCCTCTCTCATCTTTTTAAGTGGGAAAACTTGCACAATTGGTGGCTGACTAAATACTTTTTTGCCCCACTGTATGTTACGAATTAGAAAAACGTACAATATGGTACAAATTAGCAAAAGGTATGGTATGTTAAGGAATCCTATGGAGGTGGCTAATATTAGTGAAGCTATGGTAAGGTTTAGGTGTTAGGGGAAGGGTTAGCTAAAAGGGTTAGGGGAATGGTTAGCTGACATGCTAAGTAGTTGCAAAGTAGCTAAAAAGTAGTTAGTAGTTGGAAAGTTGCTAATTAGCTTAAATGCTAAAGTTGTCTGATGAGATTCCAACTCACAACCTATGGGTTGCTAGACTTTTGCATTATATGCCCGACTAACCACCCTACTTTTGTTTTTTTGCATTAAGTAACCATCTGTCTTATTATGTTATGGATGGGATTGGGTCCATTTCGGGACAAAAACAAAACAACACCCAATCTAAACCAGAGTGGGTGTGCAAGCAGGTTTGGAGGACAAATCTTGGTGTTAACAGTGCAGGAGTAGAGGTCAATTGAAGAAGTTTATTGTGTCTTATTATTATGTCTTTCTATGGGACCTTTCGCTTCGTTCTACTTCACAAAGAAACACTCATCAGTCTACACTGAGCCAATCGGAGTCAAATACAAAATGGACAAGGCCAATTATTCAGTAAGGGAGGGGGGCTGACTGCAGCTAAAGGAAAACAAGGTTTACAGGAGACTCACCAACCGATTGAATAAGTGACAGTAGACCTAATCAGCCAGTCGGATGAAGAACATTGAAATGTACATTAGCCAATGAGAGTTACACTGAGACAATAACTAGATCGAATTTAGACTAGCCATTCACAATAATGCCAGAGTGTGGAATATGCCGGAACACTGGCAGTGCATCCTGGGTAGAGGATGAACCTGGCTTAATTCATGAATAAACTATTGAGAGATGGCGGAGAAAAGAGAGAACGTTGGGAGAGAGAGCCGCTGGGCTGTGCCAAGCTTTTATCCTTGGGACAAATGAGAAATAGAATGTCAACGTTAACTGCTTCTGAATGATGTTATGTGTGTGAATGAGTTGAACACTGGTGTAGTGCAGCATGTTGAGCCTAGCCACTGCTACTGCTGTCTTTAAAGGATGACCCAATTCACCTGCCCTCAGGGCGTTGTTATTGTCTAGATGCTGCGGCTGTATCAACCGAGTGGACCATTACAGCTCTGTGCTCGCCTGAGGTGAAGCAGGGTGCTTCTTCTCCACACGTGTATTTAATGAGGACACTGTTGACCTGTGAATAAGTATTGTTATTGATTAATTCAGTGTCATCATGTTTGTTTTGGTTATTTGATTTGGTTCTGCTTTTGAAGTGTGTTGTGTTCTCTCCTACAGGGCAGCATGTGAGGGGAACGGACAATGAGGGTGAGAAGTGGGCCAGAGTTCTCTGGGACTACCTTTGTCTGCACCAATCTCCAGAAAAGGCAAGCCTTCGTATCTGACTGTATATACACATAAGATACATTTTGACAGGATACATTTCAAATGGGATTCAAACTGAATTTTAAGTCGTGTAAAGCTACACTCTTTTGGGACGTCATGATTAGCTCATCTGGCTTCACCCAAAATAACATCATAATGAACTATCCTCTCTTACGATGATGTCATATTCCATGTCATACTCATAGATGTTTTGTAATAATCGATGCGGCCTCCTCTGTTCAAATTATGTCGAAATTATGTATGTTCTCTCAGAGTGATGTCATAATAGGCCTGGGTTGCCATGACGTGCCTGTGGCGGAGAGGTCAGCTGATCTCTTCCTGGAAGGATTGGCTCCTTGGCTGCTTTTCACTGGTTACTTAGGCAACCAGACTGCAGGTCAGCAAGACACTGGGCATCTTTCCCGCTATTTCTGTCTTTCTCTGTCCCTCTTTCTGCCCATGCAAGAAAACACACACACACACACACACGCATCAACGCACACATACCGTGTTTGTATGTTACTATCCAATGTCTCTAGAGTGTGTGTTGTGTGTTCCAGGTGTGTGGACGAGGCCAGAGGCTGACGTGTTTTTGGATGCTGCTCTGAGGATGGGAGTGCCCAGGGGGAACATACTGCTGGAGACAGAGGCCACCAACACTGGAGAGAACATCCGCTTCTCCTACAGGCTGCTTAAGGAGAATAACATCCCAGGTGAGACTCTCCTCATTACAGACACACCGATGGAGGATATATTTATTTTTTTACATGAAAGGCATCTGTTATTGGTGTGGCATTATTCTACAACTAAGGTGCAGAGGAGCACAACTGAATCACTGAAACACATTTTAGCCAAGCCGGGATTGTGTTGTTATGCTTATACAGAAGGCCTATGTGTATTTTTGTAATTTACCCATTAGTGATTGTGTTTGTCATGTGTCTATCCCAGCCCACAAGGTGATCCTGGTCCAGCGGCCCTTTACGGAGCGCAGGGTTTTCACTACCTTCCTGCGCCAGTGGCATGACCAGGAGGAACACACGCATGCATCGTCAGTCTCCTCCCAGATGGGAATCTGCCTACCCCCACCCCACTGTGGGCACTGCCACAGACCTCATCACGTGCATGCTAGGTACTCTGTCCACAATATCAAGACTTGTGTGTGTTTTCGATAGAACTTTAGACCATGTAAGATAGTAAGATAAATATGTCTATAATTATTCACTGGCCAGCAAGCCTCATCTTTCTAGTGCAGGAGTGTATGAATGCATTCAGAATCAAATATTCTGAAAGTCAGTATTTTTTCCGTTGCCAACCATTTCACTTAACGCAGTGTAGGAATAACAGACATGAGTGTATGATGCTATGTGTGAGGTTTACACGTTGTGCTTGTGTATTCCAGGTGTTCTAGAGAGGATCCGTGACAACCCACAGAAAGGCTTTCCAGGTGGAACAGGAGATCACACCCAGGACTCTCTCTGCCTACCAATGGCTCCTGGCTACATTCCCAAGTCAATGCACAACACACACGCCCATGCGTGAACGCCTGCACACACTTCCACGCACTCACACTTGTCCCTACGTTTTGCTATGTTGATGCTGCTGATAAGTCGGGATGGTTGGGAATTGAACATTACATCACAGTAAACATATATTTTGGAAAGATGTTTGTTTCATTGAAACCGTGACTTGAGATGCATCGAAAATATACCACAGAACTCTGCATTACTACGTATGTAAAACGAAATGAACGTAAAACAATTACCTTTATTTAGATACCAAAAAACACTTATAGAATATACATTCAAAGCCAACACCAACACAAACAAATAAATCAACCAGACTTCAGCGCAAAACTTTCAACCCAAGCTTTCATTGGTAATCCAAGCATGCCCCCATGTATATAGATGGGGCTGTTGTGGAACAGGTTGAGGGCTTCAAGTTCCTCGGAGTCCACATCACTTAGGAACTATCATGGTCCACACACATCAACACAGCTGTGAAGAGGGCCGACAACACCTCTTCCTCCTCAGGAGGCTGAAAAGATTTGGCATGGCATAGGCTCTCAGATCCTCAAAAATGTCTACAGCTGCACCATTGAGAATATCTTGACGGGGTGCATCACCGCTTGGTTTGGCAACTGTTTGGCATCCATCCACAAAGCGCTACAGAGGGTAGTGTGTACGGACCAGCACATCACTGGGGCCGAGCTCCCTGCCATCCAGGACCTCTATACCAGGCGGTGTCAGAGGAATACCCTAAGAAATGTCAAAGACTCCAGCCACCCAAATCATAGACTGTTCTCTCTGCTACCGCACGGCAAGCGGTATCGATGCACCAAGTCTGGAACCAACAGGACCCTGAACAGCTTCTACCCCCAAGCTATAAGACCTCTAAATAGTTAAACAGTTAACCAATAGCTACCCGGAATATCTGCATTGATTATTTTTGCGCTAATCTCTTTTGACTCACCCCATACACTGCTGTTAGTTACTGTTTATTATCTATCCTGTTGCCTAGTCACTACCTGTATGTACATATCTACCTCAATTACTTCGTACCCCTGCACATTGACTCGGTACTGGTAATCCGTGTATATAGCCAAGCTTTAATTACTTGTCTATTTATTCCTTGTGTTATTGTTTTTATACTTTTTGTTCAATTTTTTTCTACTATGTATATATTGTTTCACTGCATTGTTGGGAAGGGCCCGTAAGTAAGCAGTTCACTGTTAGTCTACACCTGTTGTTTACGAAGCGTGTGAAAAATACAATTTGATTTGGGAATCATCATCATAACCATCGTAGAAAACAATATTACACTATTCTGACTCAATGTATTTTCTGAAGAATAAAGAGGTAAGCGATGGTGTGGTATGTTCACTGTTAATTCACCTCTAAATTGCAGCCATCGCATTCATAAAAGCACAGAGCCAAGTCAATGCCATGCAAGTATTTTCCCACTACATGTCTCTCTCTGTGTGTGTTCTCAGTGGTCGATCATTGTTCTCCTTTCAACACTGAGTTCCATATTGGTCTTTGTATTGATTGATCACTGATCTTCATAGTCCTGTGTGCATTTGATGGTTTTTGTAAAAAAAAAAAAAAAATGACACTGCTTCCAGATTTTGCAAGAGCAAGTTTGCTGTTGAAGAATGAGTGATCCAGTCCAGTTTATAATCCAGGAATGTGGCCGGTGACCTAGCCTGCTATGCCAATGCTATCTAGCCAGTCCTGGCAGAGCCTTTTGCCCCAGAGGGTGAGGGCAAGATGGGCTTAGGATGCGCTGAGGTCTGCGGTGTTGCAGATGGAGGCCAGGGTGTTGAACCTGGGGCCCAGGTAGAGGAGCGTGTCCTGGTCGAAGAGGGTCTCAGGGATGGAAATAGCATCCAGCTGGAGGTCTGTCTCTAGGTCCCCCTCTTCAGCGTAGGGGTGCGGGACATAGTCCCCCAGCTCTTCTCCTTGAACTTGCAGGGTGTACATCCTCTGGAGAAGGTGGAGAGATGGATGGAAGGAGGGCAGGAGGGAGGGAGAGATTGAAGTGAATGGAGGAGAGTTGTGGTCACAATAAGGTTAATCGACAAACATTTTTTCATTGATTACAGCAATGACTGTTTGTGACTGTTGCACATTGTTACCTGATTCAGTTGGGTCATCAAGTGCCCGGATTTGTCGAGACAATTATCTTCTTCCCATGAGGAGTATCTTGTTCTTGTCTTCATTGATCTGCTCACCATTGACACCTGAGTGATGAGAAACACAATATCACTACACAGAACACACACACGTACAACCAACACAATGCAACATTAGTAAAAATGAAAGTCTCAGAAAAAATTGCTTACATAAGGTTAATTGAAATATGCCATTTTGAAATACCTGTTCATAATAACCGTTGGAGCGTAATTTTGTGGGCGCACTCTGAAACAAAATGTTAAATGTTGCTGTAACACAGTGCCACTGAGAATTGAATGGACAGGGCAAAAATGTATAAAGGTAGTAGATTTATTTGATTGCTATATAACCTACCTTGCGCAGGGTGGTTCCTCGTTGAAACTCTCCCTGTTGTTGCTCTTGGTAGGAGGAGGAATACTTGGAATATCCTGAACGTACCTGTGCTCGCATACTGGCTGACTTCTGTACAGCCTGGGAAAATATATAATATTGACTTGTCATGGTTACACAGTTTTCCATTTGTCAAATATGCCCAGTATGAACCAAAATAATTGATTGATTGAACATTGCAGGTTTCCTAACCAACATCTTCTTGATGGGTTGAAAAGCAGCTTTCGTTTCCACCTGGCTGTCCACTTGGAGTATGGTAGCCGTAGGCACCTGGGATCAAAAACAGCATATCGTATCATTTCCAGAGAAGAACATGTGATTGTAGTGATAGTAATGTTGTCTGTAATGTTGTCTGTGGTTACCTTGCAATCAGTTCCTGGGATCTCAATGTTAGATTTGAGCAGATGTTCTCCAGAGATTTCATCGAGAGGGATCAGCTTCAGATCTCTCTTAGAAGTCATCAGGAGAGCCAACAGTAGAAAACCTAGGAGGGACACACATTTTGATTAGATACAAATCTTCATTCACACTAACCTGTTCTAAATGTATTTAGTGGGGGCCATTTTGCCAAATAAACACTAGGTGGCGATGTAGGCCAGTTTGTCTTTTCCACCAAACACAAGACTCAAAAGACTATATACCTAGTAGTAGCAACATGGCAGCAATGACAATCCCTACAGCACTCTCTCCAATCTTGGATCCAGTGGCCCTGCGCATGCGGCAGCTGGCCACCGTGGAGCAGTCACACACGGTGACAGACAGGTTGTGGAGGGCACCCTGACCCTGCAGGTCAAACACCTTCAGCAGCAGCTCGTGGTGACCTGCGTACACTGTGTTCTCCTTCACCAGGTTCACTGTGTAGCCTGGAGGGATGTGTAGTGAGAAAGAGAGATAGCAATAGCATTAGTTTAGCTAGTTGAGAACTGCATGAAGTATAGGCCTATAGTATTGAGAGACTTATGCCACATTCACATGCTAGTCAGAAATAGAAAACTCTGAAATTTCTGACTTGCTAACTCGTTGTAGAAAGATGATTCCGAGTGTCCCACTTGGGAAGTATCAGAATCAACCAATAGGAAGCTCTATGCAAATAACTTACAATGATTTGAACTCTGAGGTTACGAGCATGTGAATGTGGCATGAGGCCTTCTTGTGCAAAAGCTACAGTTGAAGTTGGAAGTTTACATACACTTAGGTTGGAGGCATTAAAACTATTTTTCAACCACTCTACAAATTTCTTGTTAACAAACTATAGTTTTGGCAAGTTGGTTAGGACGTCTACTTTAGGCATGACACAAGTAATTTTTCCAACAATTATTTACAGACAGATTATTTCACTTATTTCACTGTATCACAATTCCAGTGGGTCAGAGGTTTACACACACTAAGTTGACTGTGCCTTAAAACAGCTTGGAAAATTCCAGAAAATTATGTCATGGCTTTAGACGCTTCTGAGGCTAATTGACATCATTTGAGTAAATTGAAGCTGTACCTGTGGATGTATTTCAAGGCCTACCTTCAAACTCAGTGCCTCTTTTTTCTAATCAAAATATCAGGGGAAAATCAAAATAAATCAGCCAAGACCTCAGAAAACAAATGGTAGACCTTCACAAGTCTGGTTCATCCTTGTGAGCAATTTCCAAACGCCTGAAGGTGCCACGTTCATTGGTACAAACAATAGAATGCAAGTATAAACACCATGGGACAACACAGCCGTCATACCCCTTGAAGGAGACGCGTTCTGTCTCCTAGAGATGAACGTACTTTGGTGCGAAAAGTGCAAATCAATCCCACAACAACAGCAAAGGACCCTCTGAAGATCTGGAGGAATCAGGTACAAAAGTATTTATATCCACAGTAAAACAAGTCATATATCGACATAACCTGAAAGGCTGCTCAGCAAGGAAGAAGCCAGTGCTCCAAAACCAAACTAAGCCAGACTACGGTTTGCAACTGCACATGGGGACAAAGATCGTACTTTTTGGAGAAATGCAATCTGTGTTAGTCTTGCAAGCCGAAGAACACAATACCAACCGTGGAGCATGGCGGTGGCAGCATCATTTTGTGGGGGTGCTTTGCTGCAGGAGGGACTGGTGCACTTCACAAAATAGATGGCAACAAGAGGAGGGAAAATTATGTGGATATATTGAAGCAACATCAAATGGGTCTTCCAAATGGACAATGACCCCAAGCACACTTCCAAAGTTGTGACAAAATGGCTTAAATACAACAAAGTCAAGGTATTGGTGTGGCCATCACAAAGCTCTGACCTCAATCCTATAGAAAATTTGTTGGCAGAACTGAAAAAGTGTGTGCGAGCAAGGAGGCCTACAAACCTGACTCCGTTACACCAGCTCTGTCAGGAGGAATGTGCCAAAATTCACCCAACATATTGTGAGAAGCTTGTGGAAGGCTACCCAAAATGTTTGACCCAAGTTAAACAATTTAAAGGCAATGCTACCAGTATGTAAACTTCTGACCCCCTGGGAATGTGATGAAAGAAATAAAAGCTACAAAAAATCATTCTCTGTACTATTATTCTGACATTTCAAATCAAAAATCAAATCAAATTTTATTTGTCACATACACATGGTTAGCAGATGTTAATGTGAGTGTAGTGAAATGCTTGTGCTTCTAGTTCCAACAATGCAGTAATAACCAACGAGTAATCTAACCTATCAATTTCACAACTACCTTCTACACACAAGTGTAAAGAGATGAATAATATGTACATAAAAATATATGAATGGGTTATAGTACAGAACGGCATAGGCAAGATGCAGTAGATGGTATAGAGTACAGTATATACATATGAGATGAGTAATGTAGGGTATGTAAACATATAAAAGTGGCATTGTTTAAAGTGGCTAGTGATACATGTATTACATAAAGATGGCAAGATGCAGTAGATGGTATAGAGTACAGTATGTACATACGAGATGAGTAGGGTATGTAAACATTATATTAAGTGGCATTGTTTAAAGTGGCTAGTGATACATTTTTACGTACATTTTTCCATTATTAAAGTGGCTGGAGTTGAGTCAGTATGTTGGCAGCAGCCACTCAATGTTAGTGGAAGCTGTTTAACAATCTTGAGATAGAAGCTGTTTTTCAGTCTCTCGGTCCCTGCTTTGATGCACCTGTACTGACCTCGCTTTCTGGATGATAGCGGGGTGAACAGACAGTGGCTCGGGTGGTTGTTGTCCTTGATGATCTTTATGACCTTCCTGTGACATCGGGTGGTGTAGGTGTCCTGGCGTGTATGGCCAAGCAGTTGTGGGTCAACAGGGAGTACAAGAGAGGGCTCAGAACGCACCCTTGTGGGGCCCCAGTGTTGAGGATCAGTGGGGTGGAGATGTTGTTAGCTACCCTCACCACCTGGGGGCGGCCCGTCAGGAAGTCCAGTACCCAGTTGCACAGGGTGGGGTCGAGACCCAGGGTCTTGAGCTTGATGACGAGACTGGAGGTTACTATGGTGTTAAATGCTGAGCTGTAGTCGATGAACAGCATTCTCACATAGGTATTCCTCTTGTCCAGATGGGTTAGGGCAGTGTGCAGTGTGGTTGCCATTGCGTAGTCTGTGGACCTATTAGGGTGGTAAGCAAATTGGAGTCGTTCTAGGGTGTCAGGTAGGGTGGAGGTGATATGGTCCTTGGCTAGCCTCTCAAAGCACTTCATGATGACGGAAGTGAGTGCTACGGGGCGGTAGTCGTTTAGCTCAGTTACCTTAGCTTTCTTGGGAACAGGAACAATGGTGGCCCTCTTGAAGCATGTGGGAACAGCAGACTGGGATAAGGATTGATTGAATATGTCCGTAAACACACCAGCAGGCTGGTCTGCGCATGCTCTGAGGGCGCGGCTAGGGATGCCATCTGGGCCTGCAGCCTTGCGAGGGTTAACACGTTTAAATGTTTTACTCACCTCGGCTGCAGTGAAGGAGAGTGCGCATGTTTTGGTTGCGGGCCATGTTAGTGGCACTGTATTGTCCTCAAAGCGGGCAAAAAAGTTATTTAGTCTGCCTGGGAGCAAGACATCCTGGTCCGTGACGGGGCTGGTTTTCTTTTTGTAATCCGTGATTGACTGTAGACCCTTTCACATACCTCTTGTGTCTGAGCCGTTGAATTGCGATTCTACTTTGTCTCTATACTGACGCTTAGCTTGTTTGATTGCCTTGCGGAGGGAATAGCTACACTGTTTGTATTCGGTCATGTTTCCGGTCACCTTGCCCTGGTTAAAAGCAATGGTTTGTGCTTTCAGTTTCGCACAAATGCTGCCATCAATCCACGGTTTCTGGTTTGGGAATGTTTTAATAGTTGCTGTGGTTACGACATCGCCGATGCACTTGCTAATAAACTCGCTCACCGAATCAGCGTATTCGTCAATGTTGTTGTTTGACGCAATGCAGAACATATCCCAATCCACGTGATCGAAGCAATCTTGAAGCGTGGAATCGGATTGGTCGGACCAGCGTTGAACAGACCTAAGTGCGGGAGCTTCCTGTTTTAGTCTCTGTCTATAGGCTGGGAGCAACAAAATGGAGTCGTGGTCAGCTTTTCCAAAAGGAGGGCGGGGGAGGGTGTTATATGCGCCGCGGAAGTTAGAATAACAATGATCCAGGGTTTTACCAGCCCTGATAGCACAATCGATATGCTGATAAAATTTAGGGAGTCTTGTTTTCAGATTAGCCTTGTTAAAATCCCCAGCTACAATGAATGCAGCCTCAGGATATGTGGTTCCCAGTTTACATAGAGTCAAATAAAGTTAGATCAGGGCCGTCGATGTGTCTGCTTGGGGGGGAATATATGCGGATGTGATTATAATCAAAGAGAATTCTCTTGGTAGATAATGCGGTCGACATTTGATTGGGAGGAATTCTAAGTCAGGTGAACAGAAGGACTTTGAGTTCCTGTATGTTGTTATGATCACACCACGTCTCGTTAATCATAAGGCATACCAGAAAGATGCTTGTTTCTGTCGGCGCGATGCGTGAAGAAACCAGCTGGCTGTACCGACTCCGATAGCGTGGCTCGAGTGAGCCATGTTTCCGTGAAGCAAAGAACGTTACAGTCTCTTATGTCTCTCTGGAATGTTACCCTTGCTCGGATTTCATCAACCTTGTTGTCAAGAGACTGGACATTGGCGAGTAATATGCTCGGGAGCGGTACGCGATGTGCCCGTCTCCCGAGCCTGACCAGAAGACCGCTTCGTCTGCACCTTTTACGGCGATGTTGTTTTGGTTCGCCGGCTGGGATCCGATCCATTGTCCTGGGTGGTGGGCAAAATACTGGATCCACTTCGGGAAAGTCGTATTCCTGGTCGTAATGATGATGAGTTGTTCTTATATCCAGTAGTGCCTCCAGACTGTATGTAATAAAACCTAAGATTACCTGGGGTACTAATGTAAGAAATAACATGTAAAAAAAAACGAAATACTGCAGTTTCCCAGGAACGCGAAGCGGTGCGGCCATCTCTGTCGGCGCCGGAAGTTAGTTTCACATTCTTAAAACAAAGTGGTGATCCTAACTGACCTAAGACAGGGTATTTTTACTAGGATTAAATGTCAGGAATTGTGAACAACTGTTTAAATGTATTTGGCTAAGGTGTATGTAAATTTCCGACTTCAACTGTAGGTATGTAGAGAGGAAAAGAGCCCATATGGAATAACGTATTATGAATGAGAGGTCAGATAGAGTGTATGAGACATTTATGAGGAGGAAAACCACACCATTGTCGGGGTCAATCCTCCACTTGCCCTTGACATCGTCCCCTTGGAGCTGGAAGTAGAAGGGTCCGCTGTAGGGTTCTTCATCCAGGTCGTAGGCTGTGATGTTGACCTCGGTGTGCTCATCTGAAAGACACATGTCCATGGTGGCCATCTCAAGCTCCGGAAGGTTGTCATTCTGGTCCTTTAGGTGGATGTTGAGCGTTCCAGTTCCGGTCATGGGAGGCTGGCCTGTCAATCAGAGAAACTCTCAATTGACACATGCTGGTGGCACCGTGGATGATATACCGATACAGTGTTATTTGACTGATTTTGGTATAATTTACTGTATTGGAATATTACTTTTTATAGTTCTTACCATCATCAATAGCAATCACTGTCACTTGATAGACATTGTTCTTCACATAAGGTGACTCTCGGTCTAAGATCTTAGTTGTGGTTATTTTGCCGGTCTTTGTGTCTACTGCCACACAGTCACAAGGGTCCTTTTCTTTCACGTACCTACAAGACATGGTTTGGGCATGTAAGATGTGTTTTCGACTACAGGTCTAGCAAAATGTTGGCTTGGTTGGCCTGATTGGCTTCAAGAGTGTGCATCATCACAACATATGATCTAGGTATGACACTTTTAGTAGAATTTTTATAAAAATCAAGAATGATCTGTGGTTTGAGGTCAAATTAATTATAGTAATAAATTGGTAATGAACTGTAAAAAGAAAATGTCATGGAGAACTGGCCTAGATTCCCAGTCTAGCTTGATAAACCAGTAGGAGGTGCTGCAGAACTGTACAGTAGGAGATAGAACAGAAGTCCCACTGAAGGGTGGGTTAAATGCATCCCCAGTCTTACTTGAAGGTGTTGGCATGGTTCCTGTCCAGATCGATGGCAGTGAACGTCTCCAGGTACCAACCAACCTCCACATTCTCCTCCACCGTCACATTTTTGATGGTGGGGGTGAAGATGGGCGGGTCGTTGATGTCCTCCACCGTGACCGTCACCTGGCGGGTGGACAGCAGGGGCCGTTCACCTGTCAAATTTACCCCCCCTGTGGTGACCACATTCCACAGGCCCATGGCAGGACGACCTTTGACCTTACAAGAGAAGTAGGGCGCCTCGTTCTCTACACTGACTGACAGGTTCCTCTGAGAGCCATCCTCGTAGTCCAGAGGCTACCAGGAGACAGAGGGAGAATGTGGTTTACGGAAGGATGATTTAGTGTTTAGTCAAACAAATGGATACAGGGATATGATTATTGCAACCACATCTATGAGCACAGTTCATCAGATTCTACTACAACTAATATTACAGGTCTGCTATTAGTTTGATTGCAACAACAACAACAACAAAAATATGATTAATAGAACCACAACTTTAAAAACGTAAATTGCAGAATATCTGAAAGTCTCACATGACATACATTATCTTATTTAGGAGGCATTAACTTATTTGAAAGGGAACAGACCTTTTCAACAAACAAGACTCCTTCGTTGGTGTCTGGATCAGTGGTGATTCTGAAGTTCTGGTCCTTGTCTCCGTGGATAGTGTATTTGGCCTTCCAGGCTACAGTACCTTTGGTATCTTGGTCTGAAACCTGGAGCCGAAGAATTGGTACATCACCTCTGTCTCTCTCCTTGATGCTTCCTGCACCCTGAAATAATATAATATCCCAGGAGGATGGTACATTATAAGAGGGATATAGTTGTGGTTCCGGAGAATCATTAATATATTTGAACAAATACCTCCACCACATCTTGTGATAAAGTGAAGAGGATAGAATCATTTTGCCCACCGTTTGCCCAGTGAAGACAGGCAGATGGTTGTTTCCATCCTCTATAGTGATGATGTTTGTACAGGTGCTGGAGAGCTGAACCGCCTCTCCACGATCTTTAGCCTCCACCAGGATGGTGTATTTTTTTGATTTCTGAAGTGGAAGATTGAAACAATCACACTATAGTTGAAAGTTAATGAATGAAAGATTATAGACATATATAGAGGCACCTCTTACCTCGTGCTCCAGACACCCTTTGAATTTGATGATTCCAGTTGGACCACTTTGCTCAAGGAAGAACTCCAGGTTGTCTGGGGGCGTAGGGGTGATGGAGACAATCTTCAGGTCAAAGGTGCCATTGTTTGTGTTGCTTTGATCTTTATCTGTTGCAACTACAGCTGTCACGAAATCTCCTGATGTGAGAGGAAACAGAGAGTCATGGTTTCAGAGGCTCCAATTCAACCAATCATAGATAAAGGACAACCACATTGCAGGTTCACTCAAAATACTTACTCTGTGTGTTTCGCAGCAAAATCCGTTTGTCAATGTCTGCAATTTGTGTCGATTTTAAAGTAACCGTCCGTTGAAAATCTCACTTTTAAAAGTGTATATTCTGTTAACTCATACTCAAATTGTGTTGTTGACTCAGCCTATACTCATATGTGTGGCCAAATAATAAATTGGAGAATGAAACACTTAAAAAAACATCTAAAAACAGACTGCTTCAAAAATGCTTGCTATTTCCTCATAGAGGTTGATGTCATCCTCCAGATGAGGATTAGCTGGCCAATCTGTGGTCTACTCCATTTAATATTTTTAATGACCAGTATACGCCCACACCATTTTGTTGTTGGGGTACGTCCACACCATTCCAACACAGAACAGTTGCGTTTTAACATACTTAAAAAAATGAAAACTATTTCACTCATATTGTAAATAATTATAGTTCATATTTCAAAGAAGAACTGGAAACACTTAACAGTTACATTAACAATGCATCCTAAACATTCTGAGGGAACTCACAGTGTGGTTTTCTTTTATCCGCAATAAATAAAATGAAGGCAGCGAGAATAAAAGAAAAAAGAAAGAAAGAAAGACACAAACAAATAGAATATTTTACCCTGTGAGGTAGACTCTTTCAGGTTGATGGTGTAAGTGTTCCTCTGGAAAACTGGGGGGTTGTCATTGATGTCTAGAATCTCCACCTCCACTCCCAGCCGGGTGTCCAATGCATTATTGGATGTATCTCGGGCCTCAAATGTCAGCTGTAGTCCCATGTGATAAGGAAGATGTGAATCAATCCACCAGTCATTCAACCAACCAACCAATCAATACATCAACCAATCAAGCAAACTATCGAGCTATCAAGCAATACATTTAACCTGTTGGATCTCTAGGGGCGCTATTTCATTTTTGGATAAAAAACGTTCCCGTTTTAAGCGCGATATTTTGTCACGAAAAGATGCTCGACTATGCATATTCTTGACAGTCTTTGAAAGAAAACACTCTGAAGTTTCAGAATCTGCAAAGATATTGTCTGTAAGTGCCCCAGAACTCATTCTACAGGCGAAACCAAGATGATGCGTCAACCAGGAAATGAGCAGAATTTCTGAAGCTCTGTTTTCCATTGTCTCCTTATATGGCTGTGATTGCGCAAGGAATGAGCCTACACTTTCTGTCGTTCCCCCAAGGTGTTAGCAGCATTGTGACGTATTTGTAGGCATATCATTGGAAGATTGACCATAAGAGACTACATTTTCCAAGTGTCCGCCTGGTGTCCTGCGTGGAATTCGGTGCGCAATTGCCAGCTGCTTGTACTTTTCCATTTGATTGAGGGGAGAAACCATGCTTCCAAGAACGATATATCAATGAAGAGATATGTGAAAAACACCTTGAGGATTGATTCTAAACAACGTTTGCCATGTTTTCAGTCGATATTATGGAGTTAATTTGGAAAAAAGTTTGCGTTTTGAGGACTGAATTTTCGGTTTTTTTTGGTAGCCAAATGTGATGTATAAAACTGAGCTATTTCTAATACACAAAGAATCTTTTTGGAAAAACTGAGCATCTGCTATCTAACTGAGAGTATCCTCATTGAAAACATCATAAGTTCTTCATAGGTAAATGATTTTATTTGAAGGCTTTTATGTTTTTGTTGAAATGTTGCGTGCTGGATGCTAACGCTAATGCTAACGCTAAATGCTATGCTAGCTAGCTACTTTTACACAAATTATTGTTTTCCTATGGTTGAGAAGCATATTTTGAAAATCTGAGATGACAGTGTTGTTTACAAAAGGCTAAGCTTGAGAGATGGCATATTTATTTCATTTCATTTGCGATTTTCATGAATAGTTAACGTTGCGTTATGGTAATGAGCTTGAGTCTGTATTCCTGATACCGGATCCGGGATGGGGAGATCAGAGAGGTTAATAAGAACTAAACCAAACTAAAATAACACAACGCAATACCCATACAGAAAAAAATACATTTCAATATACACTGCTCAAAAAAATAAAGGGAACACTTAACCAACATAATGTAACTCCAAGTCAATCACACTTCTGTGAAATCCAACTGTCCACTTAGGAAGCAACACTGATTGACAATAAATTTCACATGCTGTTGTGCAAATGGAATAGACAACAGGTGGAAATGATATGCAATTAGCAAGACACCCCCAATAAAGGAATGGTTCTGCAGGTGGTGACCACAGACCACTTCTCAGTTCCTATGCTTCCTGGCTGATGTGTTGGTCACTTTTGAATGCTGGCGGTGCTTTCACTCTAGTGGTAGCATGAGATGGAGTCTACAACCCACACAAGTGGCTCAGGTAGTGCAGCTTATCCAGGATGGCACATCAATGCGAGCTGTGGCAAGAAGGTTTGCTGTGTCTGTCAGCGTAGTGTCCAGAGCATGGAGGCGCTACCAGGAGACAGCCCAGTACATCAGGAGACGTGGAGGAGGCCGTAGGAGGGCAACAACCCAGCAGCAGGACCGCTACCTCCGCCTTTGTGCAAGGAGGAGCAGGAGGAGCACTGCCAGAACCCTGCAAAATTACCTCCAGCAGGCCACAAATGTGCATGTGTCTGCTCAAACGGTCAGAAACAGACTCCATGAGGGTGGTATGAGGGCTCGACGTCCACAGGTGGGGGTTGTGCTTACAGACCAACACCGTGCAGGACGTTTGTCATTAGCCAGAGAACACCAAGATTGGCAAATTCGCCACTGGCGCCCTGTGCTCTTCACAGATGAAAGCAGGTTCACACTGAGCACATGTGACAGACGTGACAGTCTGGAGACGCCGTGGAGAACGTTCTGCTGCCTGCAACATCCTCCAGCATGACCGGTTTGGCGGTGGGTCAGTCATGGTGTGGGGTGGCATTTCTTTGGGGGGTCGCACAGCCCTCAATGTGCTCGCCAGAGGTAGCCTGACTGCCATTAGGTACCGAGATGAGATCCTCAGACCCCTTGTGAGACCATATGCTGGTGCGGTTGGCCCTGGGTTCCTCCTAATGCAAGACAATGCTAGACCTCATGTGGCTGGAGTGTGTCAGCAGTTCCTGCAAGAGGAAGGCATTGATGCTATGGACTGGCCCGCCCGTTCCCCAGACCTGAATCCAATTGAGCACATCTGGGACATCATGTCTCGCTCCATCCACCAACAGACTGTCCAGGAGTTGGCGGATGCTTTAGTCCAGGTCTGGGAGGAGATCCCTCAGGAGACCATCTGCCACCTCATCAGGAGCATGCCCAGGCGTTGTAGGGAGGTCATACAGGCACGTGGAGGCCACACACACTACTGAGCCTAATTTTGACTTGTTTTAAGGACATCAAAGTTGGATCAGCCTGTAGTGTGGTTTTCCACTTTCATTTTGAGTGTGACTCCAAATCCTGACCTCCATGGGTTGATAAATTTGATTTTCATTGATAATTTTTGTGTGATTTTGTTGTCAGCACATTCAACTATGTAAAGAAAAAAGTATTTAATAAGAATATTTCATTCATTCAGATCTAGGATGTGTTATTTTAGTGTTCCCTTTATTTTATTGAGCAGTGTATTTAATGTCATGTAAAATGTAGTTCCAATACATGTAGATACATTTGGGCCATACGCAAAAAACAAATGCTCATCCAGCAGCGGCACTCCTATTGGCAGGGGACTTTAATGCAGGCAAATTTAAATCCGTTTTACCTCATTTCTACCAGCATGTCACATGTACAACCAGAGGAAAACAAACTCTAGACCACCTTTACTCCACATACAGAGACGCATACAAAACTCTCCCTCTCTCTCCATTTGGCAAATCTGACCATAATTCTATCCTCCTGATTCCTGCTTAAAAGCAAAAACTAAAGCAGGAAGTACTACGCTACAGGACTAATTTTGCTAGCACAGACTGGAATATGTTCTGGGATTCATCCAATGGCATTGAGGAGTATACCACCTCAGTCACCGGGTTCATCATTAAGTGCATTGACGACGTCATCCCCACAGTGACCGTATGTACATATCCCAACCAGAAGCCATCGATTACAGGCAAAATTCGCACGGAGCTAAAGGCTAGAGCTGCCGCTTTCAAGGAGCTGGACACTAATCCGGACGCTTATAAGAAATCCCGCTATGCCCTCAGACAAACCATCAAACAGGCAAAGCATCAATACAGGATTAAGATTGAATCCTACTACACTGGAACTGATGCTCGTTGGAGGTGACAGGGCTTGAAAACTAGTACGGACTACAAAGGGAAACCAAGTCACAAGATGGCCAGTAACGCGAGCCTACTAGATGAGCTAAATGCCTTTGTTGCTCACTTTGAGGAAAGCAACACTGAAGCACACATTAGAGCACCAGCTGTTTCGGACAACTGTGCGATCATGCTCTCTGATGTGAGCAATACCTTTAAACAGTTCAACATTCACAAAGCCGTGCGGCCAGACGGATTTCCAGGACATGTACTCAAAGCATGCGTGATCAACTGGCAAGTGTCTTCACTGACATTTTCAACCTCTCCCTGACCAAGTCTGTAATACCTACATGTTTCAAACAGACCACCATAGTCCCTGTGCCCAAGTTAGGGAAGGTAACCTGGCTAAATGATTACCGCCCCATAGCACTCACGTCGGTAGCCATGAAGTGCTTTGAAAGGCTGGTCATGGCTCACATCAACACCATCATGCCGGAAACCCTAGACCCATTCCAAGTCGCATACCGCCTCAACAGATCCACAGATGATGCAATCTCAATCACACTCCACACATCCCATTTCCCCACTGGACAAAAGGAACACCTATGTGAGAATGCTTTTCATTGACTACAGCTCAGCATCCAACAAAGCTCATCACTAAGCTAAGGAACTAAACACCTCCCTCTGCAACTGCATCCTGGACTTCCTGACAGGCCGCCACCAGGTGGTAAGTGTAGGCAGCAACACATCTGCCACACTGATCGTCAACACCTGGGCCCCTCAGGGGTGCGTGCTTAGTCCCCTCCTCTACTCCCTGTTCACCCACAGCTGCATGGCCAAGCACGACTTCTACACCATCATTAAGTTTGCTGACGACACAAAAGTGGTCGGCCTTCACCGACAATGATGAGACAGCCTATAGGGAGGAGGTCAGAGACCTGGCAGTGCGGTGCCAGGACAACAACCTCTCCCTCAATGTGAGCAAGACAAAGGAGCTGATCGTGGACTATAGGAAAAGGAGGGCTGAACAGGCCCCCATTAACATCGATGGGGCTGTAGTGGAGCGGGTCAAGAGTTTCAAGTTCCTTGGTGTCCAAATCACCAACGAACTATCATGGTCCAAAGACAGTTGTGAAGAGGTAACGACAACACATTTTCCCCCTCAGGAGACTGAAAAGATTTGTCATGGGTCCCCAGGCACTACAGAGGGTTGTGTGTACGGCCCAGTACATCCCTGGGGCCAAGCTTCCTACCATTCAGGACCTATATACAAGGTGGTGTCAGAAGAATATTATGTTATTTGTCACATGCTTTGTAAACAACATGTGTATACTAACGGTGAAATGCTTACTTATGTGCCCTTGCCAACAATGCAGAGATATATAATATCGAGAAATAATAGAAACGTAAAACATGGAATAGTAAATGTAATGATAAAAACACAATGAGTAACGATAAGAGACATTTATGCGTGATCCGAAATTGTGGTCGGAAGTTCCGTATGGAGGGTGTGGCGCAATTAAGGAGCCTCCGGAGGCATGCATAGGCTAAGTTTAGCTGCGTACTGCATCACCGTGTAGCTCCCACTTTTTTTTTACAATGCGGAAGGCTCCGACTAGTTTCGCATTGACATGATTGGTTGACGGTAGGTGGGGGCAGGAGGTCCTGTGTAACACAAACTAATTTCCTTGACAACATCTTTCACAACAGCGCTGCGCTGCTCCGTGAACTGCAAGAAGTATGAATTCAGACGTCGAATTGGCCATGCAGCACCTTTAACTTGGCTATATACATGGGGTACCAAGTGCTAAGTCATTGTGCAGGGGGTACGAGGTCATAACCTAGATACAGTTGAAGTCGGAAGTTTACATACACTTAGGTTGGAGTCTTTAAAACTCGTTTTTCAACCCCTCCACAAATTTCTTGTTAACAGACTACAGTTTTGGCAAGTCAGTTAGGACTTCTACTTTGACACATGTAATTTTTCCAACAATGGTTTACAGACAGATTATTTCACTTATAATTCACTGTATTGCAATTCCAGTGGGTCAGAAGTTTACATACACTAAGTTGACTCTGCCTTTAAACAGCTTGAACAATTCCAGAAAATTCCAGAAAACGCTTCTGAGGCTAATTGACGTCATTTGAGAAAATTGGTGCTGTACCTGTGGATGTATTTCAAGGCCTACCTTCAAACTCAGTGCCTCTTTGCTTGACATCATGGGATAATCAAAAGAAATCAGCCAAGACCTCATATAAAAATGGTAGACAGCCACAAGTCTGGTTCATCTTTGGGATGATCTTTGGTGCAAAAAGTGCAAATCAATCCCTGAACAACAGCAAAGGACCTTGTGAAGATCTGGAGGAAACAGGTACAAAAGTATCTATATCCACAGTAAAACGAGTCCTACATCGACATAACCTGAAAGGCCGCTCAGGAAGGAAGATGCCACAGCTCCAAAACCGCCATAAAAAAGCCAGACTACGGTTTGCAACTGCACATGGGGACAAAGATCGTACTGTTTGGAGAAATGTAACAAAAAAGGAAAAAGGAGGATGCTTGCAAGCCGAAGAACACCATCCCAACCGTGAAGCACGGGGGTGGCAGCATCATGTTGTGGGAGTGCTTTGCTGCAGGAGTGACTGGTACACTTCACAAAATAAATGGCATCATTGAGGAATGCAAATTGTGTGGATATATTGAAGCAACATCTCAAGACATCAGTCAGGAAGTTAAAGCTTGGTCGCAAATGGGTCTTCCAAATGGACAATGACCCCAAACATACTTCCAGAGTTGTGGCAAAATGGCTTACGGACAACAAAGTCAAGGTATTGGAGTGGCCATCACAAATCCCTGACCTCAATCCCGTAGAAAATGTGTGGGCAGAACTGAAAAAGCGTGTGCTAGCAAGGAGGCCTACAAACCTGACTCAGTTACACCAGCTCTGTCAGGAGGTATGGGCCAAAATTCACCCAATTTATTGTGGGAAGCTTGTGGAAGGCTACCCGAAATGTTTGACCCAAGTTAAACAATTTAAAGGAAATGCTACCAAATACTAATTGAGTGTATGTAAACTTCCGACTTCAACTGTATGTACATATAACTAGGAATAAAGTGACAGATTTTAATTAAACACCAACAGCAGCATATACAGTGGGGCAAAAAATTATTTAGTCAGCCACCAATTGTGCAAGTTCTCCCACTTAAAAAGATGAGAGAGGCCTGTAATTTGCATCATAGGTACACTTCAACTATGACAGACAAAATGTGAAAAAAAAATCCAGAAAATCACAAGATTTCTGGCTCTCACAGACCTGTAACTTCGTCTTTAAGAGGCTCCTCTGTCCTCCACTCGTTACCTGTATTAATGGCACCTGTTTGAACTTGTTATCAGTATATTGTCCACAACCTCAAACAGTCACACTCCAAACTCCACTATGGCCAAGACCAAAGAGCTGTCAAAGGACACCAGAAACAAAATTGTAGACCTGCACCAGGCTGGGAAGACTGAATCTGCAATAGGTAAGCAGCTTGGTTTGAAGAAATCAACTGTGGGAGCAATTATGAGGAAATGGAAGACATACAAGACCACTGATAATCTCCCTCGATCTGGGGCTCCACGCAAGATCTCACCCCATGGGGTCAAAATGATCACAAGAACGGTGAGCAAAAATCCCAGAACCACACAGGGGGGACCTAGTGAATGACCTGCAGAGAGCGGGGACCAAAGTAACAAAGCCTACCATCAGTAACACACTCACAGGGACTCAAATCCTGCAGTGCCAGCCGTGTCCCCCTGCTTAAGCCAGTACATGTCCAGGCCCGTCTGAAGTTTGCTAGAGAGCATTTGGATGATCCAGAATAAGATTGGGAGAATGTCATATGATCAGATGAAACCAAAATATAACTTTTTGGTAAAAACTCAACTCGTCGTGTTTGGAGGACAAAGAATGCTGAGTTGCATCCAAAGAACACCATACCTACTGTGAAGCATGGGGGTGGAAACATCATGCTTTGGGGCTGTTTTTCTGCAAATGGACCAGGACAACTGATCCGTGTAAAGGAAAGAATGAATGGGGCTATGTATCGTGATATTTTGAGTGAAAACCTCCTTCCATCAGCAAGGGCATTGAAGATGAAACGTGGCTGGGTATTTCAGCATGACAATGATCCCAAACACACCGCCCGGGCAACGAAGGAGTGGCTTCCTAAGAAGCATTTCAAGGTCCTGGAGTGGCCTAGCCAGTCTCCAGATCTCAACCCCATAGAAAATCTTTGGAGGGAGTTGAAAGTCCGTGTTGCCCAGCAACAGCCCCAAAACATCACTGCTCCAGAGGAGATCTGCATGGAGGAATGGGCCAAAATACCAGCAACAGTGTGTGAAAACCTTGTGAAGCCTTACAGAAAACGTTTGGCTTCTGTCATTGCCAACAAAGGGTATATAACAAAGTATCGAGATAAACTTTTGTTATTGACCAAATACTTATTTTCCACCATAATTTGCAAATAAATTCATTAAAAATCCTACAATGTGATTTTCTGGATTGTTTTTCTCATTTTGTCTGTCATAGTTGAAGTGTACATTTGATGAAACTTACAGGCCTCTCTCATCTTTTTAAGTGGGAGAACTTGCACAATTGGTGGCTGACTAAATACTTTTTTGCCCCACTGTATGATGAGTCAAAAAAGTGTAAAAAGGGTCAATACAGCTATTTGATTAAATGTTTAACTAACTATTTAGCATCATTATGGCTTGGGGGTAGAAGATGTTCAGAGTCCTTTTGGTTTCAGACATGGTGCATCGGTACCACTTGCCATGCGGTAACAAAGAGAACAGTCTGTGACGTGAGTGGCTGGAGTCTTTGACAATTTTTAGGACCTTCCTCTGACACCGCCTGGGTTAGAGGTCCTGGATGGCAGGGAACTCGGCCCCTGTGATTTACTGGGACGTAAACACTACCCTATGTAGTCCCTTGTGGTCGGATGCCAGGCAGTTTCCATACCAAGCGGTGATGTAGCCAGTCATGATGCTCTCAATGAAGCAGCTGTAGAAATGTTTGAGGATCTGAGGGCCCAATTCAAATCTTTCAGCCTGCTGAGGGGGACGAGGCGTTGTCGTGTCCTCTTCAAGACTGTGTTGGCGTGTGTAGACCATGATAGATCCTTAGTGATGTGGACACCGAGGACCCGCTCCACTACAGCCCGTCGATGCTTGCCCCCATTTCAGTTTCCTGAAGTCTACAATCAGCTCCTTTGTCTTACTGAAGTTGAGGTGGAGGTTGTTGTCCTGGCACCACACTGCCAGGTCTCTGACCTTCTCCGTATAGGGTGTCTCAATGTCATCTGTGTTATCGGCCTTTGTGTCGTCGGCAAACTATTGGGGTCTTGTATGGCCACGCAATCGTGGGAGTACAGGAGGGGACTAAGTGCAAACCCATGAGGGGCCCCTGTGTCGAAGTTCAGCATGGGGGATGGGTTGTTGCCTAGCCTCGCCACCTGGGGGTGGCCAGTCAGGAAGTCCAGGATCCAGTTGTAGAGGGAGGTGTTTAGTCCCGGGGTCCTGAGCTTAGTGATAAGCTTGGATGGCACTATGATTTTGAAAGCTGAGATGAAGTCAATGAACATCAATCTCAGATACTGTAGGTAGATGTTCCTCTAGGTGGAAAAGAACAACGACGTGTCATGATTAGACAGTGAAAAAGACACCAATTTCTTTAAGAATGTATTTAAACAGTTAAAGCAAATTTACCAACATTTCTGAAAATAGATATATAGTGTTTTGCAATGGTGTAAATTACTTGAATAAAACTATTTTAAAGTACTAATTAAGTAGTTTTCTGGGGTATCTGTACTTTACTTTACTATGAGATATATACAGTATGTTTTTGTTTTACTTCACTACATTCCTAAAGACAATTAATGTACTTTTTCCCTGACAGCCCAAAGTACTCATCACATTTTGACAGGAAAATGGTCCCATTCACACACTTATCAAGAGAACATCCCTGGTCATCCCTACTGCGTCTGATCTGGCAGACTCATTAAACATAAATGCTTCGTTTGTAAATGTCTGAGTGTGGGAGTGTGCCCCTGGCTATCCGAAAAGAAAAAAAGAAAATAAAATTGTGCCGCCTGGCTTGCTTAGTATAAGGAATTTGAAATGATTTATACTTTTACTTTTGATACTTAAGTACATTTAGGCAATTCCATTTACTTTTGATACTTAAGTATATTTAAAACCACGTAGTATTTTACTGGGTGTATTTCACTTTTACTTGAGTAATTTTCTATTAATTAAGGTATCTGTACTTTTACTCTATCATGACAATTGAATACCTTTTCCACAGCTGGTGTTTTGGAATTCAACTCTTCAAGTGTCTCTCATCAGTTGAATGAAGTAATGAGAGATTGGGCACTGTTTTTCTATATTTTTATTTACATTTTTATCGATTGAAACAAAAACTGTACACCGCACAACATTCCACAATATGTCAAAGTATAGGTCTTGTGCTTCAAATTAATATTTGTTATACAGTGGATGGTTAGCGGTGTTATGGTGTGGTGTGTTCGTAACCAAGTGTTAAAAAAACACTTGAATGGCCCTCCAACTGGTATTTACTAGTTAACTCGTCCATGAATCACTTTGTGATGGGGAATGGAAGCTTGTTTTATGCAACAGGGAGGGGCAATTGAATGCAAAATTCAGTTTCTAGCCTGTCTATTGATGTGTTACAGGTTTGACGTGTTATGTTCGACCCGCTCAGTTTTTCACGACAAAGCAACAGAAAATGGCCAAACAGAGTAGAACCAGCTCCCCTGCTTTTACGAGGATCAGTGTAGTGGAGGTGTTCAACACCTGGTGGAGGCCCGTCAGGCAGTCCAGGAACCAGTTGCACAGGGAGGGGTTCAGACCTAGGGCCGCGAGCTTAATGATGAGCTTGGAGGGTATTGTGGTGTTGAAGGCTGAGCTATAGTCAATAAACAGCATTCTTACATAGGTATTTCTCTTGTCCAGATGGTATAGGGCAGTGTGCAATGCGATAGGGATTGCATCTATTGGGGCCGTATGCAAATTAAAGTGGGTCTAGGTTGTCAGGGAAGGTAGAGGTGATATGATCCTTAACTAGCCTCTCAAAGCACTTCGTAATGACAGAAGTGAGTGCTGTGGGGCATAGTCATTTAGTTCAGTGACCTTTGCTTTCTTAGGTACAGGAACAATGGTGGACATCTTGAAGCAAGTGGGGACAGCAGACTCTGAGGAGCGGCTAGGAATGCTGTCTGGGCCGGCAGCCTTGCGAGGGTTAAAACACCACGAGTAGTTAATCATTAAACATACACCACTGTCTTTTTACTTCCAGGACAGTTCTTTATTCCTGTCTGCGCGATGTACTGAGAACCTAGCTGGCTGTATGGACGGGGACAGTATATCCTGAGAGAGCCATGATTCTATGAGTATGTTACAGTCCCTATTCTCTCTGTGCAAACTGGAAACCACATGTACTGAGGCCGCATATTTTGTAGCTGGGGATTTTAACAAAGCAAATTTGAGGAAAACTCTACCGAAGTTCTATTAACACATTGACACATTTGACTCTTGCCGCAAAAACACTCAAGCACTGTTACTCCCCCTTCTGAGATGGCTACAAGGCCCTCCCCTGCCCTCCCTTCAGCAAATCAGATCACGACTACATTTTTTCTCCTCCCTTCCTATAGACAGAACCTCAAACAGGAAGTACCGGTGCTAAGGTCGATTCAACGTTGGGCTGACCAATCGGAATCCATGCTTCAAGATTGTTTTGATCGCGCAGACTGGGCAATGTGGCGGCAGGTAGCCTAGTGGTTAGAGCGTTGGACTAGTAATCAAAAGGTTTCAAGATCGAATCCCCGAGCTGACAAGGTAAAAATCTGTCATTCTGCCCCTGAACAAGGCAGTTAACCCACATTTCTTAGGCCGTCATTGAAAATAAGAATTTGTTCTTAATTAACTGACCTATCTAGTTAAATAAAGGTAAAATAAAAAATGATGGATAGCCTCTGAGAAAAACAATGTATACATGGACACAAGGTGCAAATGTGTAATATCATGGTGTTTAATCAGCTTCTTGATGTGCACAAAATTTGAGAGAAATAAGCTTTTTGTGCATATGAAACATTTCTGGGATTTTCTATTGCAGCTCATGAAACATGGGATTAACACCTTACGTGTTGCGTTTATATTCTGTTCAGTGTAATTAAAATTTGTAGAATTAGAATTGTTTCAAATAAATTATTTGGCCAATTCTAAATGTCATTAAAAAATATATTTTAATTGTATTTTTTTAATGGTTAATGAGTTCCATTCTCTCCCACCTTAAGTTTCTGGTAAAGCTCGTAGTCTAGTTCTCCATGAACTACGATATCTCCGGTGTCTGTATTGATGGACAGTTTTCCTCTGGGTTCCAGATCAACCCCTTGACCATGTAGATGGAAACCCACACGGAACGCCTTCTCAATCTGAACCTGAAACAAAACATCCATTCAGTGCATGAATTTGTGTGTGTGTGTTTGCGTATGCGTGCATGTGCACCCGTGTCCGTCCGTCCGCCTACTTGTTCGATCATGTGTGTGTGTGTGTTTGTATCAATGCACATGTGATTACATAGAAAAATGAGGCATTTCCCTCTCGACAAAAGAGTGGGTGATCTTTACTTACGGTCCCCAGTACATAAGGATAAGGTCCGGGCCTCGCCTCTTCTATCTTAAAAGAGTCTACAATCCAGATTCTCTTCTGCCGATGCAGTAACTCTTCAGAGGACACACTGACAATCCCCAGACACTACAGAGCAAACCAGACAAGAACAGATGCATTGGTTAAAAAATGTATTTCCCTGAAAGGTGAGCCTGTCTCTATTGTGAGTAGGGGCTCAATAAGGTACGGTTAAAGTGTACATAAGAATGAATGGGACTGAAAGCCATGGGAACATAAAGACATTTAGCTGAGCTCATCTCACCACCATCTCATTCTCTATATATACATTTATATAAACTACTGTTCAAAAGTTTAGCGTCACTTAGAAATGTCCTTGTTTTTGAACGAAGAGTACATATGTTTGTCCATTAAAATAACATCAAATTGATCAGAAACACACTGCAGACATTGTTAATGTTGTAAATGATCGTTGTAGCTTGAAACGGCTGATTGTTAATGGAATATCTACGTAGGCGTACAGAGGCCCATTATCTGTAACCATCACTCCTGTGTTCCAATGGCACGTTGTGTTAGTTTAGAATTTTAAGAGGCTAATTGATCATTAGAAAACCCTTTTGTAATTATGTCAGCACAGATGAAAACTGTTGTGCTGGTTACAAAAGCAATAAAACTGGTCTTTAGATTTGTGGGTTTTGTAGGTTTGATTACAGGCTCAAAATGGCCAGAAACAAATAACTTTCTTTTGAAACTCGTCAGTCTAACACCATGTACTACTCCCTTCACAGAACAGCGCAAACTGGCTCTAACCAGAATAGAAAGAGGAGTGGGAGGCCCCGGTGCACAACTGAGAAAGAGGACAAGTGCATTAGAGTGTCTAGTTTGAGAAACAGATGCCTCACAAGTCGTCAACTGGCAGCAATACACCAGTCTCAACGTCAACAGTGACGAGGGGACTCCGGGATGCTGGCCTTCTAGGCAGAGTTCCTCTGTCCAGTGTCTGTGTTATTTTGCCCATCTTAATCTTTTGTTTTTATTGGCCAGTCTGAGATATGGCTTTTTCTTTGCAATTTATTCCTGCAAGCTTGAATGTAGCTTTTTTAAAAGGGAACCAAAAAATATTTTGTTTCGTTATGTTATCCAGCAATGTTGTCTATATTTTGCAATTTGCATGCCAGAGTCGCCTCTTCACTGTTGACGTTGAGACTGGTGTGAAGGAGACCCGACTACAGAGGTAAAGAGGGAGTTTACCAGAAAGGCCTTTGTAGATGAACATGTACAAATGTATCTTTCTGCGCATATAAAGTGAGGTCCAAGGTGCAATGGTGGGTGAGTTATTTGGCATTTGTAATAAAGCAAAAGGATGCATGATAAATAGAGTCCAGTCCTTGGGAACAATTTCCAAACGCCTGAAGGTACCAAGTTCATCTGTACAAACAATAGTACACAAGTGTAAGCACCACGGGACCGCGCAGCCGTCATACCGCTCAGGAAGGAGAAGCGTTCTGTCTCTTGGAGACTAACGTAATTTGGTGCGAAAAGTGAAAATCAATCCCAGAACAACAGCAAAGGACCTTGTGAAGATGCTGGAGGAAACAGGTACAAAAGTATCTATATCCACAGCAAATGAGTCCCATATCGACATAACCTGAAAGGCCGCTCAGCAAGGAAGAAGCCACTGCTCCAAAACCTTCATAAAAAGCTAGACTACGGTTTGCAACTGCACATGGGGACAAAGATCGTACTTTTTGGAGAAATGTCCTCTGGTCTGAAGAATCAAAAATAGAACTGTTAGGCCATAATGACCATCATTATGTTCGGAGGAAAAAGGGGGAGGCTTGCAAGCAGAAGAACTCCATCCCATCCGTGAAGCAAGGGGTTGGCAGCATCATGTTGTGGGGGTGCTTTGCTGCAGGAGGGACTGGTGCACTTCACAAAATAGATGGCATCATGAGGAATACAAATTGTGTGGATATATTGAAGCAACATATCAAGACATCAGTCAGGAAGTTAAAGCTTGGTCGCAAATGGGTCTTCCAAATGGACAATGACCCCAAACATACTTCCAAAGTTGTGGCAAAATGGCTTAAGGACAACAAAGTCAAGGTATTGGAGTGGCCGTCACAAATCCCTGACCTCAATCCCATATAAAATGTGTGGCCAGAACTGAAAAAGCGTGTGCTAGCAAGGAGGCCTACAAACCTGACTCAGTTACACCAGCTCTGTCAGGAGGAATGGGCCAAAATTCACCCAACTTATTGTGGGAAGCTTGTGGAAGGCTACCCGAAATGTTTGATCCAAGTTAAACAATTTAAAGGCAATGCTACCAAATACTAATTGAGTGTATGTAAACTTCTTAACCCCTGGGAATGTGATGAAAGAAATAGAAGCTGAAATAAACCATTCTCTCTACTATTATTCTGACATTTCACATTCTTAAAACAAAGTGGTGATCCTAACTGACCTAAGACAGTGAATTTTTACTATGATTAAATGTCAGGAATTGTGAAATACAAATATATAAATATATTTGGCTAAGGTCTATGTAAACTTCCGACTTAACCTGTAGGTATTTATAGGATTACACTTTTTCAATGGATGAGCCACCAGATGTGGTAAAGGTTATGAATTTAGTTTTTTTGAACATTCAAGACCAGTTTGAGACCATAAACGGAGGCTTGTGGTGACTGAAAAGCAGTCTGGAGCTCTTCAACAGCCTGAACCAGAGAAGGAGCACATGAATGTAAGACTGTATACTGGTTACTAAACACTGCTAAAAAAAAAATATCACACTTCCAGATTTCGCCCACCTTCCAGACCCAAAGATCTAAAGCACTATATCTTCAACACAAAATGCTTAAACTCTGGTTACTTAATCAGTATGATACATTTGATTTAAATATGCTATTCCAATCCTAGTCTGAATGAACACAGAAAGTCCCATCCCAAACTACATCCAAGTAAATGGTTGAGCATGATAAACCACTGCGACCCTCTCCAATGACCCTCTATTCAGCAGATGATTGATTTCAAACATCAAACCTTACCAGTGTCATGAGCAGACCTCTAGTCCCCATACTGTATCCAGATGTGTGAGCTGATATGGTACTCCGATACCACAGAGTGTTGGCTTGTCCCTAAATACAGTACAGACACAGTCCACCTGAGGTGAAAACACAGCTGAAGAGACTTGTCCTGGCTTCGGCTACAGTATTTATGGGCGGGAGGGCAAGCATAGGCTGAAATGGGTGATGTCATACACAGCTGAGCAATTCAAAAAACCTGCAGTAGGTGGTTGCAAGCTGAAACATGGTTTTAGGCAGAAAGATGTGTGTAATAAGAATTTTAGTGGGTGCATATAATTGTCCTATTTCACAAATGTTCATGTGTGCTATACAGTACGCATGTATGAAATGGAAATAAGTTTTTTTTAGCATTTCCCAACTGAGACACCCTCAGAGAGTAGGGTCACGGCCAGCCATTATCAACATCAACCCTGCAGCACTTAGGGCTAAGTGCCTTGGTCAAGGGCACATCAACAGTGTTTTTATCTTGTCGGCTCAGGGATTCGTACTAGTGACCTTTCGGATACTGGCCCCGACGCTCTAACAGCTAGACTACCTGCTGCCCTACCTGCCGTGTGTCTGTATTTGTATTTATATTTGCATTTATTATGGATCCCCATTAGCTGCTGCCAAGGCAGCAGTTACTCTTCCTGGGGTCTAGCAAACTGAAGGCAGTTATACAATTTTAAAACCATTACCATACATTCACAACAGATTTCACAACAAATTAAGTGTGTGCCCTCAGGACACTACTCTACTACCACAGACAGCACTAGTCAAAAGTTTGGACACACCTACTCATTCCAGGGTTTTTCTCTATTTGACTATTTTCTACATAATAGTGAAGAAATCAAAACGATGAAATAACACATATGGAATCATGTAGTTAACCAGAAAACAAATCAACAGTTATTTTATAGTTGAGATTCTTCAATGTAGCCACCCTTTGCCTTGATGAGAGCTGGCTACATAAAATAATCTCAAATGTAAAATAAATGTTGATTTGTTTTCTGGCTAACTACATGATTAACTACAAAATTTGAGATTTTTGTTTCAAACCGCCCTGTCTTTGTAAGACGCAGAGTAGGTGAACGGATGATCTCCGCATGTGTGGTTCCCACCATGAAGCATGGAGGAGGAGGTGTGATGGTGTAGGGATGCTTTGCTGGTGACACTGCCTGTGTTTTATTTAGAATTCAAGGCACACTTAACCAGCATGGCTACCACAGCATTCTGCAGCGATACGCCATCCCATCTTGTCACGTTCTGTCCTTTATTTCCTTTATTTTGTCATTATTTAGTATGGTCAGGGCGTGAGTTGGGGTGGGCAGTCTATGTTTGTTATTCTATGATTTGGGTATTTCTATGTTTCGGCCTAGTATGGTTCTCAATCAGAGGCAGGTGTCATTAGTTGTCTCTGATTGAAAATCATACTTAGGTAGCCTGGGTTTCACTGTGTGTTTGTGGGTGATTGTTCCTGTCTCTGTGTTTGCGCCAGATAGGGCTGTTTTGGTTTTTTCACATTTCTTGTTTTGTTAGTCTGTTAATGTGTAGAGTCTTTATTAAAGAACCATGAATAGAAACCACGCTGCATTTTGGTCCGCCTCACCTTCAAGTCAAGAAAACCGTTACAGAATCACCCACCACAACAGGACCAAGCGGCGTGGTAACGGGCAGCAGCAGGAGCAGCGAAATTAAGACTTCTGGACTTGGGAAGAAATCCTCGACGGGAGAGGACCCTGGGCAAAACCAGGGGAGTGTCGCCGCCCCAAGGTGCAGCAGGAGAAGCGGCAGCAGGAGCAGCGCGAGGAGGAATGGACATGGGAGGACGAATTGGACTGAAAAGGACCCTAGGCACAGCCTGGAGAATATCGGCGCCCCAAAGAAGAGCTGGAGGCGGCGAAGGCAGAGAGGCGCTGGTATGAGGAGGCAGCACGGCGGCGTGGATGGAAGCCCGAGAGTCAGCCCCAAAAATGTTCTTGGGGGGGGCACACAGGAAGTGTGGCGAAGCCAGGTAGGAGACCTGCGCCAACTTCCTGTGCTTACCGGGGGGCGAGAGGGACTGGGCAGGAACCGTGTTATGCGGTGGAGCGCACGGTGTCCCCAGTGCGGGTGCATAGCCCGGTGCGGTACATACCAGCTCTGCGTATCGGCCGGGCTAGAGTGAGCACCGAGCCAAGTGCCATGAAGCCGGCTCTACGCATCTGGTCCCCAGTCTCCTTGGGCCGGCTTACATGGCACCAGCCTAGCAGTGCGGGCTATTCCACCTCGCCGCACTGGCAGGGCGACCGGGAGCATTCAACCGGGTAAGATTGGGCAGGCTCGGTGCTCAAGAGCTCCAGTGCGCCTGCACGGTCCGGTCTATCCGGTACCACCTCCACGCACCAGCCCTCCGGTGGCAGCCCCCCGCACCAGGCTGTCTCTCCGTCTCATCCCTACAGGTGCTCCCGCCTGTCCAGTGCTACCGGAGCCTTCCTCCTCTCCAGCGCTGTCGGTCTCCCGCCTGTCCAGCGCTGCTAGAGCCTTCCTCCTCTCCAGCGCTGCTGGAGTCTCCCGCCTGTTCGGCGCTGCCAGAGCTCCCGCCCCTCATTCCAGAGGCGCCAGAGCTACTCAGTCCAGCGCTGCCAGAGCCTTCCTCTCCAGCGTTGCCGGAGCTTCCCGTCTGCCCAGCGCCATCAGAGTCGCCAGTCTGCCCAGCGCCGCCTGAGCCACCCGTCTGCCCAGCGCCGCCAGTGCCGCCAGTCTGCAAGGAGCTGCCAGTGCCGCCAGTCTGCAAGGAGCCGCCAGTGCCGCCAGTCTGCAAGGAGCCGCCAGTGCTGCCAGTCAGCCAGGGGCCGCCAGTGCCACCAGTCAGCCAGGGGCCGCCATTGCCGCCAGTCAGCCAGGGGCCGCCAGTGCCGCCAGTCAGCCCGGGGCCGCCAGAGCCCCTCAGCCCAGAGGCGCCAGAGCCCCTCAGCCCAGAGGCGCCAGAGCTGCCCCTCAGCCCAGAGGCGCCAGAGCTGCCCCTCTGTCCCGAGCTGCCCCTCTGTCCCGAGCTGCCCCTCTGTCCCGAGCTGCCCCTCTGTCCAGTGGGGTCATTGAGATGGGTGGCCATGGTTAGAAAGCCACGGAGGCGGACAATAAGGCGGACTAAGACGATGGGGAAGTGGGGTCCGCGTCCCGCGCACTTTTGCTTTCTCTCTCTCTCTTGCTTTGTCTCTGTCTTGCTTTCTCTCTCTATCTTGCTTTCTCTTACAACTGCATGTACGTCTGCACGGGCATAAACACACACACACACACACACACACACACACACACACACACACACACACACACACACACACACACACACACACACACACACACACACCAGGTGAGGCTCGTGGGAGGAGCTATAGGAAGAAGGGGTCATTGTAATTGCTTAAATGGAACGGAGTCAAATGTGGTTTACATATGTTTGATGTGTTCCATACCATTTACACATGTTTGATGTGTTCCATTCCAATACCACTCCATTTATTCCAGTCCAGACATTACAATGAGCCTCTAGTGACACACACAGTAATAACACGGCTATATACAGGGAGTACCAGTAGCGAGTCGATGTGCAGGGGTACAAAGTAATTAAGGTAGCTATGGGGGTAAAAACTGTTCAGGGTCCTATTGGTTCCAGACTTGGTGGACTGGTACCCTCTTAGAAAAAAAGATGTTAAGTAAAACCATCCAGGGTTCTTCACTTTGTCCTTATAGCAGAACCCCTTTTTGGTGCTGGGTAGAACCCTTTGCAGAGGGTTCTATCTAAAACCCTCTATGTAGGGTTCTTCAAATAGCCCCCTGTATATGGTTCTGCCTAAAACCATCCATGAAGGATTCTACCAAGAACCATTTTATCATCCATAGGTCCTTCCTAGAACCGTCTATGAAGGGCTCTACCGAGAACCATTTTATCTTTAGAAAGATCTTCCTAGAACGTCCTAGAACCGTCTATGAAGGGTTTTACCGAGAACCCTTTTATCTTTGGAGGGTTCGTCCTAGAACCCTCTATGCACAGTTCCATCAGCCTTATTAGCATTTAAAATGTTATTATTTATGACAATATAAGGCTTTTCTTTCAGGGTCTTGTTATACCCTAACACAGGGGTGTTAGGAATCTCCTGGTTTCTCCAGGCCACATCAGGTCTGCAAGTAACATTATGCTGGCCTGCAAAGTAATGTGTAATTCATTTTGGAATTCAGACTGAGTTAGAATATCCAACAAGGGGAATTGTTAATCACCCGCAACTTCCCTGCCAGGGTAGGGAAGATTGAAACTGAGAGATTGAAAATCTCAATCATATAAACTGGAATAACCATCTCAGTAATGGGTGCAGTAAAAACAATTACTTGGATTAGTTCAGAAAACGGTATGTTATTTATCTTTGTGTAGCATAACATTTATCAAACCAATCAATGCAAAAACAACAGGTATAACAGTAAATCAACATTTCAGAACATCTCCCTGCAAAATATGGTTCTTTATAGAACCATTCTTGCCTTTCAAAGAATCCTTCTTGCCTTCCAAAGAATGATTAAAGAACCCTTTCTTGCAAAAAATGGTTATTCTGATCAAAACAGTTCTTGGTAGAACCCTATTTCTCCGCAAAGAACTCCTTTGTAACCCTTTTTTTCCGAAGAGTGCATCTCTTTTCTTGCAGTAGCAGAGAGAACAGTCTATGGCTTGGGTGGCTGGAGTCTTTGACAATTGTCGGGGTCTCCCTCTGACACTGCCTGGTATAGAGGTCCTTGATGGCAAGGAGCTCATCCCCAGTGATGTAAGTTTTTCCTGTAAGACACCAGTGAACATGCACAATGCATGGTGTAATGACTGTCTGCTGCTTTTTACTGCAAGGTCCACACACATTAAAAGGATATTGGTTGACTTGAGAAAGATTCCACGTGTCTGCCAGGATGTTTGTTGTGACTGTGTGGTGATAGAAAATACAATCGTACAATACTGTAACACATACACTGAAAAAAAAAACACAAACGCAACATGTGAAGTATTGGTTGCATGTTTCATGAGCTGAAATAAAAGATCCCAGAAATTTGCCTTACGCACAAAAAGCTTATTTCTCTAAAGATGTTTGCACAAATTTGTTTACATCCCTGTTAGTGAGCATTTCTCATTTGCAAAGATAATCCATCCACCTGACAGGTGTGGCATATCAAGAAGCTAATTAAACAGCATGATCATTACACAGGTGCACCTTGTGCTGGGGACATTAAAAGGCCACTCTAAACACGACACAATGCCACAGATGTCTCATGTTTTGAGGGAGTATGCAATTTGCATGTTGACTGCAGGAATGTCCAACAGAGCTGTTGCCAGAGAATTGAATGTTCTCTACCAATGCCATTTTAGAGAATTTGGCAGTTCATCCAAACGGCCTCAGAACCACAGACCACGTCTAACCATGCCAGCCCAGGACCTCTGCATCCGGCTTCTTCACCTACGGGATTGTCTGAGACCTGCCACCCGGACAGCTGATGAAACTGTGGGTTTGCACAACTGAAGAATTTCTGAAGAAAATGTCAGAAACCGTCTCAGAGAAACTCATCTGTGTGCTCATTGTCCTCACCAGGGTCTTGACCTGACTGCAGTTCAGCGTCGTAACCAACTTCAGTAGGCAAAGGCTGACCTTCGATGGCCACTGGCACGCTGGAGAAGTGTGAATCCTGGTTTCAACTGTACCGGGCAGATGGCAGACAGCGTGTGCAGTTTGTTGATGTGATCAGCGTGTCCCATGGTGGCGGTGGGGTTATGGTATGGGCAGGTATAAGCTATGGACTACGAACACAATTGCATTTTATCGATGGCAATATGCACAGAGAGATACCATGACGAGATCCCGAGGCCCATTGTCGTACCATTCATCCGTCATTCAAACCTCATGTTTCAGCATGATAATGTACTGCCCCATGTCGCAAGGATCTGTACACACAGTCATTCCTAGGAGCTGGCCTGCATACTCACTAGACATGTCCCACATTGAGCATGTTTGCACAGCCATTGAAGAGGAGTGGAACTAAATTCCCAGGCTACAATCAACAGCCTGATCAACACTGTGCAAAGGAAATGTGTCAGGCTGCCTGAGGCAAATTGCGGTCACATCGGATGCTGAATGGTTTTCTGATCCAGGCCCCTACCAACAGATGCACATCTGTATTCCGAGTCATGTGAAATCCATAAATGATGGCCTTATGAATTTATTTAAATTGACTGATTTCCTCATATGAACTGTAACTCAGTAAAATCTTTGAAATTGTTGCATGTTGCGTTTATATTTTTGTTCAGTGGTATATGAGTGCATTCTAAGAAGATACATTTGACAAGAAATTGAATACCTGGATCTTTCTTAATTTATGTGTCAATATATCAGTCGAATGTTTTCTGTGCTGTAATTCAGTCGATATTGGATCAATTATAACAAATCTAAAAGTTTGGAGTATCTTTGATGACCGTTGCAAATGTATTCTGATGAAAGCCATGTGAGCCAATACAGAGCATATGTCTGATACTTTGCCAGGAGTAATTTCAACACCTTTCTCCACCTAAACCCATTCCCATCACACAGGAAGCATCAATCTGTTAAACAAATACTAAGACAGAAAGCAACTGTAAGTCAGTATCAGATCAGAAAACAGACGTGTTATGACAAAGGAACTTCCTCGAACCCAGAGGGTTGTAACATTTGACATGATTTTGATTTCAGCCATTGTGCTATGATTATGTGTGGGTTGGATAGGGAGGGTGAGGATATGATGGTATAATATTTGATTGGGAAGACAAGACAGGCGCTGTCCATTTAAGAAGGCATAGAGTAACACATATTTTACACAACGATACACTTTTTTTTTATACACTCATGTTCTGTCCTGAGGATTGAGGCATTGAGGCAGGCCAAAAACAGCATGGTGACAAACAGTGGTGGCGTGGCTAGAAGAGGTCTCTCAGGGCACAAGCTGTGGCCAAAGACAGACTCCAGTGTCTGAAGATTGTTGCGACCTTATGTTGCACCCGGGATGAAGACAACTAACTAAGTAAGCGATACACTTTTTTTGGGACAGTCGTCAAAATGGGATTCAGATCGTAGAATGGTTATGACTACAACGCTACACATGCATCATAAAAGGCTCCCTTTTCATTGCAGTGATTGGGACAACATTTTAACATGCGGTCCTGTTGTTCGGTTGATCACATCACATTGCTCCATCCAACATCCACACTCTCTTTTTTGTATACCGGTATAACATCGTCTGTCGACATACGCTTAACGAGAAGGCCAGAGCAGGCTGTGAGCGTGTGTTCCACTGCAGGTGTCCGTGGAGAATAATTTGCATATTTACAGGGCTTATCAGTGGTGATCCGATACGCAAACACAAGGATAGTCATTGCAGTGTCTTGTTACTATCTGTCCGTGTGTCAAAAGTCTAGGTGATGCGGGTAAGGCGGAGTCAGGGGCAGGACACAGAGATGAGTAATAACCGTAACTTTACTCAGAAACAATATTCCATGAAGGAGACAAATAATCCAGGTATCAAAACGAGACGACTTGACAATAACAAACAAGCACAAAACCAAGGGGGAAATCAGAGGGTTAAATAGGGAACAATGATTATGGAATGGAAACCAGGTGTGTGCAATGAAGACAAAACAAATTGAAAATGAAACGTGGATCGGTGGTGACTAGAAAACCGGTGACGTCGACCGCAGAACGAACAAGGAGAGGGACCAACTTCGGCACAAGTCGTGACACCCTGACAGGTCAAAAAAATAATAAACATCACAGATTTCGGTAATGGAGCAAAATGAAGGCAGTTGTACAATAAAAAAATAAAAAATACAATCCATCTACAACAGATTTCACAACCCATTGTGTGCCCTCAGGCCACTACTCTACTACCATATACAGTACAAGTCAAACGTTTGGACACACCTACTCATTCCAGGGTTTTTCTTTATTTTATTATTTTCTAAATTGTTAAAAGACATCAAAACTATGAAATAACACACATGGAATCATGTAGTAACCAGAAAACAAATCAAAATCCTTGTGTTCAAGCATTCAAGAACAAAACAAATATAGATAGATACTACAGTATGCCAAGTTGGTGCTACTAACAGAACATGTGGGAGGGTAAGACTGGAAATGGTCAAAATGAACAAAGTTACACAGCAGCATTTTTGGAGAGGGAGGACCTCTTCTGATTTTGCAGTGAAGCATAGCAGGTGCAGCTATGGCAGTTTGCTGGTTGTTACTGACTGACGTAAAGCATTGCCTGTTATCTTGTCTGTAATTACCTGTTGCCTATTTATCCGTAACTCTTTCAGTCTCAAATGTCCAGCACTAACCCCTATCATCTTCTGTACTGAAACCCTATTCCAATCTGTTACAGTAGCATAACCTCCTTCTTTACCACGCCCCTAAGGAGACAATGAAAGATGTGATAAATGCCCAAGCTAAGCCCGTGCTGTTTGTCTCTATCGCTGCAGTTAAACATTTTTATACTGAGTAGCTTGCCATAACATGGGAAAAAGTGTATATGTCAGTACAATTGCTCTAATCCATTATTAACAAAAGGAGTGAAGGACCCACCCCTCAGTCAATGAGTTTAATCACATTCTCCATTCATGAACAAAACCAACAAGGTTGTTGACTGTGTGGGAGGCGAATTCATCTCCCATGTCATTTACAGTAGATGGTGGATACCAGTGTTGGGGAAGCTACTCTGAAATCAGTTTACCAAACTACTAATTACTTGACACTGGAAGAAGTTAAGCTACACTAAATCTAACCTTCAGAAAAATACAGTTTATTTAACTAAATAAATCCAAGCTACTGTACTTCGTGAAAACGTATCATATCTAAATCTGAAATGTCATAGACTACAAATTGCAAGAACAAATCCTTCTGGGGTCATTTTTTTTTACAGAGTGTGTAATTTGGCCTATTAAACACAAAACAACATGTTTCAAGTGAGAATTAGGATGGTCTGATGCTGAAAAGGAAAGGCAATTTGGTAACACTTAATTTGAAGGGGTCCTAATTACAGTAAAATTACATATGTACTTATCTGTAATTACAAAGATGTTACAACGAATGCTTGATACCATGCTTGTTACAAAAGTTCACAATAGCATCCAATCCAGTGGAGGCTCCTCAGAAGAGGAAGAGGTCAACCATCCTCCTCAGTGAATTTCATAAAAATAAAAATAGTGAAACATAAAAAAAACTATACTAAATATATTCATGTCACCAAATAATTGATTAAAACACTCTGTTTTGCAATGCAGGTCTACAGTAGCTTCTGCAGCACTCTGTAGAGTGGCACTATGGTGTAGCCGGAGGACAGCTAGCTTCTGTCCTCCTCTGGGTACATTGACTTAGGAGGCTCATGGATCAGACGTGTATTCATTATGCCGATTCTGTTAAAAAAGTTTCTTAAACGAAAGCAAACGAAACGGGAACGAACATACCTAAATTTGTCCAATAGAAACTCAGAAACTCTCATTTGCAAATGTTGGCTTTATGATTTACACTCTAGATTAGCTAGATGCAGGTGAGAGTCTGCAAGGCGGTATTGAATGTGTCATTGTCTGTCACCTTGACTATTCAAAAGTCTCTCGACCTGTGCAACTACATTGTAAACGTTCTTTCATAGGCTAGGTTGTAGCAACCTCATGATGGGAACAGGTAAAATGTTAGTATCATGTAGGAGCCTAAACCTATCCATTTTACATTGAGCTGGATGAATGGAATATGAATGACAGTCATCCAATATGCTGTAATAGAAATAAGGCCATGTTCATAAAAATAGTGATCATCCTCCCTCATCTTAAATGGCACTGATCTCAACAACTCACCAGTGCTATTGGTCAGTGCTATTCGGTATCCTTGGGATGTCCTCACCTAACCCTAATCTAATCTATTCTAACCCTAATCTTAAACCCTTATCTAACTTAACCCTAACCTTACTCTTACATTAACCATTTAAAAATGTCACTTCAATGGGGTAGGGATGTCTCTAGGATCTGAATAGCACGGACCACAACATATTTCAAACTGCACAAACCACTGTGATTAGTGTTAGGCAATTGAAAACTGACCACCTCACTGACATAACTCTGCAAAAAAGGCCTCTGGAGTCTGATGCACAGGCCTAATGGCAAAGATGGGTTTACAAACGGCTCACTTAAACAAATACTTTCAATTGTTAAAAACATTTTAACGTTGCATTTGACAATTGGTCAATGACTTTAACCGGCAATAAAAAAAAATGACACATTAATAAACAGTTATGGTTAAAATTGTGAGATAATCATTCCTGCTTGCCAAATTATCAGCCTATTAAGCTTGGTTAAGTAATGGTTTAAAATGATGAGACAAACTCTTATTCCATCATGTAACCTTGGAAGGGTTTAACTGTTGAGGAAGATTTGCACTTTGGGATGGGATGCATTGGGGGCAATTATTTACTTATAGCAGGAAGTGAGGCATCTTGTCAAGATCTGCACAACACCCTCTAAATAAGGACGACCTCGAATGTGCCCAAGTCTTAACACTGATGTCATGTGACAGTGCACAAAGAACAAGGTTGTGAACATCAGTGTGCAAAGTGTTGTAGGTCAAAAACGCCAACACAGTAGAGAGAAAGTATGTTTTTCATGCAATTTGATGAGCTTTTTTGGATACATCTGCTGGACAATTTAGCATAGGTAGTTAGCTAGCTAGCAATGCTGGCAATTATGCTATGGTCACTACTAGCTAGCTGCCTAGCTAGCTAACGTTAACTGGGCCCGATGGTCTTATCTTCCCTGAACCTTGTTAACAGGGTATCTGTACCCCAAGGGTTATACGTGAGACACACCCAGCATGTTAACATTAGCTAGCTACTTGTGTCAACACACTATGCATAACATTCCTTTCAATGTAGCTAAACACTAGGTAAGCACTATCATTGCTAGTGGGATAACACAACAACTAGCTAGGTAGCTAGGTATGCCTAAACTATAGAAATCACGATGATGAGTGTCTGAAAAAATGGTCAAATATAATTTTTCTCTACCACAGATTTCGACAAGATCTCAGACTCCAGGATAGGGAAATTCAAGAAAGAAACAGTTGTAGATTTCCATTTTGTAAGATCAATTTCTGCTGAAATTGAATTTGCATAATGCAACAATCCCCATAAATATCTGCCAGTTTAAGCTAAAGATATTTCAATTTTGCATGGGATGCGTCTTAATCCACCGCACCCACCTATGTAACACTTCCTCGTCTGCGGCGAAACAGAGCTAAAGCAGTGTCTGTTAGACCACGAGACATCCCGAAAATCAGTCTTCTCCCAAATCGTCTGTAGCGTCTGCAAACTATTACTACCCCTCTATGGGAAGATAAGACGCGACGGTGTCCTCCGTTTTGCACTATGTGACAGTGCACAAAGAACAGGGTCACCTCCACAGGCGTCTTGGGACTCTGAAGTCAATCTGCCAACTTCTGTCTGTAGCGTCCGAAACAGTTTGGGCAACACAATAATATGACTCATCTACTGTATGTAAAGGTGAGACTCTCACAAACACTTACATGCTTTGCTCTATGATGCCCACAGGCCTAACAAGACTCGTCTGAAGGTTCCCCAGTACCAGTTGAAAAAAATGAATGGGAAGTACAGTATACTGTATATGGAGACTGCTTGGATACAAAAAAATAACTCATGTTTCCTGATCATTCTCAGATATAGAACAGAGACTTCAGAACAAACATCATTTAGATTTTTTTGGGGGGGGACTAGCTGTTGTTCCATGTAGTGAATCTGCTATTCAATTAGTTTGCATGGGCTGATAGCACAATGGGAATAAGGAAGAATGTATTTATTTATATTTACAGGTACATCAAGGGGTCTTAAAATTCTAAATCAAATAGCTACGTAAATTATCCTTGGTATGACATCCCTCCTTAGACTCTTAAGGCTTATTAAAAAGCGAAGAAAAACACAAGCATGTTGTTCTAAATTAACTATCTAGGTCAGTGTTACCCAACTCCAGTCCTCGGGTATCCCAAACAGTACACATTTTTATTGAAGCCCCAGGCAAACACAACCTGATTCAACTTGTCAACTAATCGTCAAGCCCTTTATGAGTTGAATCAGGTTTGTCCAGGGCTACAACAAATGTTTAATGTTGGGGATAGTCCAGGACTGGAGTTGGAAAACAATGATCTAAGCTACTCACCAAACTGTAGGCTACATATTTATGTTATTGAGGAGGCTTATATGTTTGTTTAATCTAATTAATCAATTTATTAACCATATAAAATCTTAATTTTTGGTAAGAAATGTAAGATATTTTTAGATGTTGCAATAAAGTTGACTAAAGTAGAAGCTCATCTTATGTTTGTAGGTATTTTCACTTCGTAATGAGTAGTAAGTAATTACTGTAATGATTGTCGTTGGTGGAAGAAGGTGATGACCAAGGTGCAGCGTGGTACGTGTTCAGCATTTTATTAAATATAACTGAACACTAAATACAAAGTAACAAAAGGCACAACCGAAACAGCTCCGTCAGGTGCAACACACACTAAACAGAAAATAACTACCCACAACCCATAGTGGGAAAACAGGCTGCCTAAATATGTTTCTCAATCAGAGACAACGATTGACAGCTGCCTCTGATTGGGAACCATACCAGGCCAAAACCAGAAATACAAAACATAGAACAAAAACATAGAAAAAAATAACATAGAACGCCCACCCTAGTCACACCCTGACCTAACCAAAATAGAGAATAAAAAGCCTCTCTATGGCCAGGGCGTGATAATTACATTGAAATACACTTAACTTAAACTAGCTAAAACCTGTGTAACGCCTATTAATTCATTGTACTTATGCAGACATTACATGTACTCTGTGGTATACTAATGTGTTTATTTTCTCACTTCTCGCTCCGGAAGCTTTAAATTGAGGGCCAGGTTGTCAGGGTGGGTAACGTACTATATAAGTACACATTAAGTACAAGTAAGTACCCCTCAAGATACACTTCATTTTAACTAGCTAAATCCTGTGTAACACCTAGTAATTACATTGTACTTATGTAGATATTACATCTACTCTGTGGTGGGTTTATCCTCTCACTTGGATGGCAAGGAGGTTAAGGTTGTCATAATGGCAAATGTACACATTAATTTCAGGTTCTTTTTTTAATAAACATTTTAAGCAACTTGGGTAAATCCATATCCATATCCTAAGCAGAAAAAAGGCCATAAAAAGTATGATTCACACAATTCTCATGTTCCCACAGAAGTGGTGTTGACATTTCGAAATTTCTATCGAAGTCATAGCATTGAAGTAAATCTCATTCCGGCATAACCAGTAGATCAAGAGATTATATGATTCTGTTGAAAATACTGTGAAGCGTGGCGATGATAAAAAAACACACAACATAACAAAACGCCATACAAACACACCCCAGCCCTGTCAAAACCAAAGTCCATAAAGCCATCCGAGCATGATACGGTTTATTCAGTACAGTAAGTTCATCATTCATTGTGTCAGACAAAAATATCAGCAGTCTCTCCCAATCCTTCTTCTGGGTAAAAGCCAATCCACAACAGTTTCGGTCTGTAAGAAAATGCCCCACTGATGTCGATAATGCAAAGCTTGATCCAAAATCACAATGGAGGAAGTTTGGTGTACCTGTGTCTTCTTCAACTGATAGGTCATCCCCCCCCCCCCCCCCCCATTCACCCCAAACAGGGGACGATGACAGACATGTCTAATAAGCACCATTTCCCAGTCCAGCCAGGTGTGTGTGTCTACACCCTAATGTTCCTCTCCTACATGTCCTGGCGACAGATGCCCCCCAGGGTGTTGAACTTTGACCCCAGGTCCCCTAGGAACTTCAAGTCATCCCCCTGGTTACTTAGCGATAGCTCATCCAGCGACTGGCACTTGCTGCCTCTCCCCTCGTATCTGTACTCGTAGGGTTGGTAGTCCACCTCATCTCCAATCATATACAGCCTCTGGGGAACCAATACGCCAACGTTAGAGGATGTTAACTATTAAACTTTTCAATAATTACATTTCTACAAGATCTTAAAAAACTCTCAGTAACTAATGAAGTACTTATAATATATCCAACTGAGGGATATTTCTTACAATGAAGAATGTATGTAGTAGCGAAAAGACAAATATCACCACCATAGTTAGTTACTGTTTTCAAGACCACATGGTGCATCATTCACATCTCAACATAATTGTCCGTCTCTGTTTTCACAGCACAGGCTATTTGTGACATTTTCTACATGTCACATACGTGTCAGATCGGATGTTTTAAACCCTGGTACTGTACAAACACCTGGTGTTACACAGTACTCTACCACGCTAATACAAAGGAGTTGTGCTAAAATGCCTCTTAGTGAGGATTACGGGTCTCATTGTGTGATTACACAGGGGCTGGCCTGAGGTGGTTCCCCCTCTGGGACCCACAGATCCCTCTCTGGGGCCCTTGGGCCAGTGTACACACAACCGGTTCTGTAATGGCTGTGTTGCTTGGGGACAGGTATCTTACCCGGTCTATGTGCTCGGAAATGTGCTGGTCCGACAGCATGCCGAAGGAGCGTGAGTACTTCGAAGAGTTACTCTAAGGAGAGAGCAGAGGAGCCGTGAAAACACAGGAAAACAAACATGAAGGCAACAATTTCATGCAGTGTATATGTATCACTGGTGTGTGTGGTGTCAAGTAGACACGATTCTGATAGTTAGTGCACAGCAACACTTACCCTCATGGTATTGTTCCTGCTTGCAGTCCACGCCTGGTACTGCAATTGGAAAATTCATATTCACATTGTTGATATGAGAATTATTGACTGCATTAACGCACCCACTTCACTGTATAAATCCTTGATAACCTGTAGTTAATATGTAATAACCTGTCATAAATTGCATCTATACAACTGTCAAATCATATACAGGGCCTCCAGAAAGTATTCACACCTCTTGACTTGTTCCACATTTTGTTGTATTCAAGCCTGAATTTAAAACGGATTACAAATATATATATATCATTCTCACCAGTCAATACCCCATAATGACAAAGTGAAAACATATCTAGAATTTCTTGCAAATGTATTGAAAATCAAATACAGAAATATATAAATTACATTAGTATCCACACCCTGAGTCAATCCATGCTAGAATCACCTTTGGCAGCGATCACAGCTGAGAGTCTTTGTGGGTCTCTAAGCTTTCACACCTAGATTGTATAATATTTGCACAACCAACAACCAAGTTGGTTGTGGATCATTGCTAGACAGCCATTTTCAAATCTTGCCATAGATCTTCAAGGAGATTAAAGTCAAAACTGTAACTAGGCCACTCAGGAACATTTGATGTCGTCTTGATAAGAAACTCCAAGCTCATCATTAAGCTCTGAGCCTTGGGTCGGAAGCCTGCCCTGTGCAACTGGATCCTGGACTTCTTGATGGGCCGCCCCCAGGTGGTGAAGGTAGGAAACAACACCTCCACTACGCTGTTCCTCAACACATGGGCCCCACAAGGGTGCGTGCTCAGCCTCCTCCTGTACTCCCTGTCCACCCATGACTGCATGGCCACACACGCCTCCAACTCAGTCATCAAGTTTGCAGATGACACAACAGTAGTAGGCCTGATTAACAGCAATGACGAGATAGCCTACAGGGAGGAGGTGAGGACCCTGGCGGTGTGAAGCCAGGAAAATAACCTCACCCTCAACATCAATAAAACAAAGGAGCTGATCGTGGACTGAGAGCAGAGGGAGCACGCCCCTATCGACATTGACGGGACCATACTGTAGAAGGTGAAAAGCTTCAAATTCCTCTTCGTACATATCAATAATAATCTGAAGTGATCAACCCACACAGACAGCGTGGTGAAGAAGGTGCAACAACACCTCTTCAACCGTAGGAGGCTAAAGAAATTTGGCTAGGCCCTTAAGATCCTCACAAACCTTCACAGATGCACAATTGAGAGCAGGGCTCTCCAGAAGGTGGTGCAGTCTGCCCAACGCTTCACCAAGGGAACACTGCCTGCCCTCCAGGACACCTATAGCACCTGACTTCACAGAAACGTCACAGGATGGACAAAAAAGATAATTAAGGACATCAATTACCCGAGCCACCCCGCTATCGTCCAAAAAGCGATGTCAGTACAGGTGCATCCACGCTTGGACTGAGACACTGAAAAAGGCCATCAGACTGTTAAATAGTCATCAATAGCCAGCTACCACCCAAGTTACTCAACCCTGCACCTGAGAGGATGCTGTCCTATGTACATAGACATGGAATCACTGGTTACTTTAGCAATGGAACTCTAGTCACTTAATAATAATTTTTTACATAATGTTTTACTAATTTCATATGTATATACTGCATATTACAAATAGGTCTATCTTCTGTATACCAACCCTACCTTGTCACAACACAACTGATTGGCTCAAACTCAGTAAGAAGGAAAGAAATTCCACAAATTAACTTTTAACAAAGCACACCTGTTAATAATTGAAACGCATTCCAGGTGACTACCTCATGAAGCTGGTTGAGAAACTGCAAAGAGTGTACAAAGCTGTCATCAAGGCAAAGATTGGCTACTTTGAAGACTCAAATATAAAATATATTTTGATTTATTCACTTTTTTGGTTACTACATGATTCCAAATGTGTGATTTCATAGTTTTAAAATCTTCACTGTTATTCTATAATGTACAAAATAGTAAAAATAAAGATAAACCCTTGAATGAGTAGCTGTGTCCAAACTTTTGACTGGTACTGTATATACAATTGAAGTCGGAAGTTTACATACACCTTAGTCAAATACATTTAAACTCCGTTTTTCACAATTCCTGATATTTAATCCTAGTACAAATTCCCTGTCTTAGGTCAGTTAGAATCACTACTTTATTTTAAGAATGGGAAATGTCAGAATAATAGAGAGAATGATTTATTTCAGCTTCTATTTCTTTCATCACATTCCCAGCGGGTCAGAAGTTTACATACAGTCAATTAGTATTTGGTAGCATTGCCTTTAAATTGTTTAAGATTGGAGAAACGTTTTGGGTAGCCTTCCACAAGCTTCCCACAATAGGTTGGGTGAATTTTGGCCCATTCCTCCTGACAGAGCTGGTGTAACTGAGTCAGATTTGTCAGCCTCCTTGCTTGCACACGCTTTTTCAGGTCTGCCACAACTTTGGAAGTATGCTTGGGGTCATTGTCCATTTGGAAGACCCATTTGCGACCAAGCTTTAACTTCCTAACTGATGTCTTGAGATGTTGCTTCAATATATCCACATCATTTTCCTACCTCATGATGCCATGTATTTTATGACATGCACCAGTCCCTCCTGCAGCAAAGCACCCCCACAACATGATGCTGCCACCCCCATGCTTCACGGTTGGGATGGTGTTCTTCTGCTTGCAAGCCCTCCCCCTTTTGTGCCTGTTTCCCCCGGCATCTTCACAAGGTCCTTTGCTGTTGTTCTGGGATTGACTTGCACTTTTCACACCAAAGTACTTTCATCTTTAGGAGACAGTATGCATCTCTTTCATGAGCGGTATGACGGCTGCGTGGTAAAATGGTCTTTACACTTACGTACTATTGTTTGTACAGATGAACGTGGTACCTTCAGGCATTTGGAAATTGCTCCCAAGGATGAACCAGGCTGAGGTCTCCTCTTTCTGAGGTCTTGGCTGATTTCTTTTGATTTTCCCATGATGTCAAACAAAGAGGCACTGAGTTTGAAGGTAGGCCTTGAAATAGATCCAGAGGTACACCTCCAATTGACTCAAATTATGCCAACTAGCCTATCAGAAGCTTCTAAAGCCATTACATAATTTTCTGGAATTGTTCAAGCTGTTTAAAGGCAGAGTCAACTTAGTGTATGTAAACTTCTGACTCAATGGAATTGTGATGCAGTGAATTATAAGTGAAATAATCTGTCATTAAACAATTGTTGGAAAATTACGTGTGTCATGCACAAAGTAGATGTCCGAACTGACTTGCCAAAACTATAGTTTGTTAACCAGAAATTTGTGGAGTGGTTGAAAAACGAGTTTTAATGACTTCAACCTAAGTGTATGTAAACTTCCAACTTCAACTGTACGTATACACACTCCGGTCTCCGACATTGCTTGTCCTAATATTTATATATTTCTTAATTACATTATTTTACTTTTAGATTTATGTGTATTGTTGTGAATTGTTCGATACTACTTCACTGTTGGAACTAGGAACACAAGCATGTCGCAATAACATCTGCACAATATTTGTATGCGACAAGAACAGTTTACAGCTAATTGTATGTGCTGTACAGAGATGACGTTGTCATTCAGAAATTATGTTAAACACTATTATTGCAAAAAGAGTGAGTCAACGCAACTTATTATTTGACTTAAGCACATTTTTACTCCCGAACTTATTTAGGCTTGCCTTATCAAAGAGGGTTTATTTTTAAAGGGATAGTGCATATTAATCAACGTTTCAGTAAAAGTGCCCGGTTTTAGCAACCTGACTAATTTTCAACAGCAGTGCAGATAGACAATGAGCAGTGAGCACACGCAAAGCAACAAAACAACATGTCAGACCCTGCTCTGTTTCACCTGTCTTGTGCTCGTCTCCACCCCCACCAGGTGTCTCCCATTTGTCCCCATTATCTCCGGTGTATTTTCTGTTTGTTGCCATTTCTTCTTGTCCTGTGAAGTCCCACCAGTATGTTCCCATGTTTCCTGTGCTCTACTTTTTATTTTTCTTAGTCTTCCCAGTTCTGACCTTTCTGCCTGTCCTGACCCTGATCCTGCCCGCTGTCCTGTACCTGCCTGACTCGGATTTGGATTACGACTCTTTGCCTGCCTTGACTTACATTTTGCCTGCCCCTTGTACTATAATAAACTCAGACTTGTACTATCCGCCTGAGTCCTGATACAAAATATATAGAAGCAACAAAGTGTTTCTACACCACACAAGCTACAGACAACAGATAACATGGAAGTGGCAATACACAACTAGGGATTTTGTTCACAAGTCTGATTGTTCTTTAGCCATGTCTTTATGTTTTACTTTGTGAAGGTGCAATAGGTGGTGCAGTTATGTATGTCTGATGGCAGTGTGTTCCAGACAAGGGAAGCTCTTACAGAGAAAGCAGTTTGAATATTGGTGCTTTTCCTTAACGGGACTATACAGTCACCTTTCATGGCAGACCAGGCCATTTAGGATCTTCAATACAAGACATGCGTCTGTGCATTGCCCAAGATTTTCCCAAATTAGGAGCTCATGCTTTCTGAGGATGTGACAGTGATGTCTATTGGGCTTTCGACCAAGCATTTTGAGAGCCTGTTTACAGACTGAATGGGTTTTTAATGTTGTACTGCAAGCTTGGGCCCAACTTGTCAAGCAGTTTAAGGTAGGGAGTATCATAGCATTGAATTACAGTTTTTCTGCCTCCGTAGTCAATTTTTAAAAATGTTTTGGACATTAGCTAGGTTGAATTTGGTAATTTGAGTAAACCTTTTCACCTGCTTTTTAAAAGAGTTTGGAATCAAGTATGATACCAAGCTACCACCGGGAGTTTCTCTCCTGACACACATACATCTGGCCCAGTAGCATCAGTTGCCCTCTTTGTGAAGAACATGCAGACAGTTTTTTCACATTGAGATGCAAACATGAGTCACTGGACCATTACAGTAGTGAGTTATTTTGAAGCTTGTTGTTTGCTCTTTGCATGCACATATATCACTGTATAATCTCCATACATTTGTACTTCATTTGTACTTCAGACCCAGAACAGACAGAAGGCCGATCATTAATTTACAGGCTGAACAGGAGGGTACCTCAGTATTGACCCTTGGGGCACACCCACATCATAGCTGAGGGTAGGCAACATCTCATTGCTTAGTTCAGCCTTCAAGGTACAGTAAGATTTCATCCTTCTCAAGGCATCAGGGGAAAAGTTGAACTTGGACAGTTTTGTGATGAGAACCTCATGGATAACAGTATCAAAGGCTTTCCTTAGGTCTAGGAACACAATCCCAGCAATGCCCCCTTTGTCCATCTTGGACTTCACATTTTGCAGAAGAAAACAGTTGTCTGTTTCTGTGGAGTGGTTTGCTCTGAAGCCAAACTGCATGGAGTGTAATGTGAAGGGGATTTTGTTGAGGTGGTCAATCAGTTGCTCTGCTACACACTTTTCAGTAACCTTCAACACCACAGGTAGTATACTAATGGGCCTGTAGTTACTCACGTCAGCAGAGTCACCTGATTTAAAGATGCTATTATGGCCGACTTCCAGACACTTGCAAACACCCCCTGACCAATACATGTGTTGGGGGGCCAGTGAGTAATGGGGCCAGTGAGTAATTTTTTTAGTTTTAAGAAAGGTAGAGTCCAGCCAAAACACATAAATAATTCGATTTATTTAGGGAGCTAATCACCTTTTTCACCTCTGACTCAGAAACCTCCTTTATGGTGAAGACAGCTTGAGTCTCATTCACTGGCACTGAGCCCAAGAAACCAGTGGAGGAGAAGTGTGAGTACCTTGCCAGAGACAACAAAGTATGAGTTGAAGGCTGTTGCTATTTTGACTGCATCCTGTGATAGACTGACATTCACGTTTATTTATAGTATTTTTACAGTGTTACTATTGTCTTTCCCTGTCAGCTTCTTTAGATTCTCCCAGATCAATTTAGAATTTTCCTTAGCTTCACCAATTATGTTAATAAAAAAAGTTTGCCCTGGCCTGTCTGATTTCTTTCATTGTCTTATTTCTCTCAACATGGTAAACCTACATCCATCATGTTCTAATTTGGACTTCAGGGCTGTTTTTGGTGCATGATCTCGTTCTTTCACACAAATTATCAAGGAACCCACCAGGTACAACCCTAAATCCGTAAACATGGGCACCCTCATAGATATTATCCTGACCAACTTTCCCTCCAAATACACCTCTGCTGTTTTCAATCAGGATCTCAGCGATCACGGCTTCATTGCCTGCATCAGTAATGGGCCCGCGGTCAAACGATCACCCCTCATTACTGTCAAAAGCTCCCTAAAACACTTCTGCGAGCAGGTTTTTCTAATTGACCTGGCCCGGGTATCCTGTAAGGATATTGATCTCATCCCATCAGTTGAGGATGCCTGGTTGTTCTTTAAACGTAATTTCCCCACCATCTTAAATAAGCATGCCCCTTTCAAAAAATGTAGAACTAAGAACAGATATAGCCCTTGGTTCACTCCAGACCTGACTGCCCTCGACCAGCACAAAAACATCCTGTGGCGTACTGCACTAGCATCGAATAGTCCCCGGGATATGCAACTTTTCAGGGCAGTCAGAAACCAATACACACAGTCAGATAGGAAAGCAAAGGATAGATTTTTCAAAAATACATTTGCATCCTGTAGCTCTAACTCCAAAAAGTTCTGGGACACTGTAAAGTCCATGGAGAATAAGAGCACCTCCTCCCAGCTGCCCACTGCACTGAAGCTAGGAAACACTGTCTCCACCGATAAATCCACGATAATCGAGAATTTCAAGAAGCATTTCTCTACGGCTGGCCATTCTTTCCTACTGGCTACCCCAACCCCAGCCAACAGCTCCACACCCCCCACAGCTACCTGCCCAAGGCTCCCCAGCTTCTCCTTCACCCAAATCCAGATCGCAGATGTTCTGAAAGAGCTGCAAAACCTGGACCCGTACGAATCAGCTCGGCTAGACAATCTGGACCCTCTCTTTCTAAAGTTTTCCGCCGCGATTTTGTTGTTGCAACCCCTATTACAACTCTCTTTTGTATCGTCTGAGATTGCTAAAGATTGGAAAGCTGCCGCGGTCATCCTCCTCTTCAAAGGGGGTGACACTCTAGACCCAAACTGTTACAGACCTATATTTATCCTACCCTGCCTTTCTAAAGTCTTCGAAAGCCAAGGTAACAAACAGATCACTGATCATTTCGAATACCACCGTACCTTCTCCGCTGTGCAATCCAGTTTCTGAGCTGTTCACGGGTGCACCTCAGCCACGCTCAAGGTACTAACAATATCATAACCACCATCGATAAAAGACAGTACTGTGCAGCCGTTTCCATCGACCTGGCCAAGGCTTTCGACTTTGTCAATCACAGTATTCTTATCGGCAGACTCAACAGCCTTAGTTTCTCAAATGACTGCCTCGTCTGGTTCACCAACTACATCTCATCTCAGATAGAGTTCAGTGTGTCACATCGGGGGGCCTGTTGTCCAGATCTCTGGCAGTCTCTATGGGGGTGCCACAGGGTTCAATTCTCAGGCCGACTCTTTTCTCTGAATATGTCAATGATGTCGCTCTCGCTGCAGGTGATTCCTTGATCCACCTCTACGCAGACGACACCATTCTGTATACATCTGGCCCGTTTTTGTACACTGTGTTAAACAAAAACTTCCAAATGAGCTTCAATGCCATACAACACTCCTTCCGTGGCCTCCAACTGCTCTTAAACGCTAGTAAAACTAAATGCATGCTCTTCAACCGATCGCTGCCCGCACCCGCCTGCCCGACTAGCATCACTACTCTGGACCGTTCTGACTTAGAACATGTGGACAACTACAAATACCTAGGTGTCTGGCTAGACTGTAAACTCTCCTTCCAGTCTCATGTTAAGCATCTCCAAAATTAAATCTAGAATCGGCTTCCTATTTCGCAACAAAGTCTCCTTCACTCACGCTGCCAAACATACCCTCGTAAAACTGACTATCCTACTGATCCTCGACTTCGGCGATGTCATTTACAAAATAACCTCCAACACTCTACTCAGCAAACTGGATGCCCCATATACCACCCACCACTGCGACCTGTATGCTCTCGTCGGCTGGCCCTCGCTACATATTCGTCGCCAGACCCATTGGCTCCAGGTCATCTATAAGTCTTTGCTAGGTAAAGCTCCACCTTATCTCAGCTCGTCGTCACCATAACAACACCCACCCGTGTCACGCACTACAGCAGGTATATCTCACTGGTTGTACCCAAAGCTAACACCCACTTTGGTCGCCTTTCCTTCCAGTTCTCTGCTGGAACGAATCTCTGAAGTTGGAGACATATCTCCCTCACTAACTTTAAGCATCAGCTGTCTGAGCTGCTTAGCGATCGCTGCAGCTGTACATAGCCCACCTGTAAATAGCCCACCCAACTACCTACCTCATCCCCATATTGTTTTTATTTACTTTTTTTGCTCTTTTGCACACCAGTATTTCTACTTGCACATCATCCTCTGCACATCTATCACTTCAGTGTTAATTTGCTAAATTGTAATTCTTCGCTACTATGGCCTATTTATTGCCTTACCTCCTTACTCCGTTTGCACACACTGTATATAGATTATTCTATTGTGTTATTGACTGTACTTTTGTTTATCCTATGTTTAACTCTGTGTTGTTTTTGGTCGCATTGCTTTGCTTTATCTTGGCCAGGTCGCAGTTGTAAATGAGAAGTTGTTCTCAACTGGCCTACCTAGTGAAATAAAAAACTATAACATTTTCATCAGTTTCCAGGTTTAGCCAAGGAAGAGTGCTCTTTTGGCCAGGTTTTGATTTCCTTGTAGCTATTTGTAGGCTGGATTGTGGATAGAAAAACCTGACTGTCAGCTTCCACATTTTTACAGGACAGAAGATTCCAGTTAATTTCCGTAATTGCTTTTTCAAAATCATTTAACTCACCCTTAGGTATTCTGAGCTGATCAGGCTTGCAGTGCCTTGCAAAGGTATTCAACCCCCTTTGGCATTTATTTTTTATTTTGTTGCATTACAACCTGTAATTTAAATTAATGCAATGGAAATGCACAACATTGTCTAAATTGGTGAAGTGAAATGAAAAAAAAAGTACTTGTTTAAAAAATTCAAAAAATGGAAAAGTGGTGTGTGCATATATATTCACCCCTTTTTCAATGAAACCCCTAAATAAGATCTGGTGCAACCAATTACAATCAGAAGTCACATAATTAGTTAAATAAAGTACACCTGTATGCAATCTAAGTGTCATATGATCTGTCACATGATCACACCTGTTCTGAAAGGCCCCAGAGTCTGCAACACCACAAAGCAAGGGGCACCACCAAGCAAGCGGCACCATGAAGACCAAGGAGCTCTCCAAACGGGTCAGAAACAAAGTTCTGGAGAAGTACAGATCAGGGTTCGTTTATAAAAAATATTTGAAACTTTGAACATCCTACGCAGCACCAATAAATATATATTTTTAACTGGAAAGAATATGGCACCACAACAAACCTGCCAAGAGAGGGCTGCCCACCAAAACTCACGGACCAGGCAAGGAGGGCATTAATCAGAGGCAACAAAGAGACCAAAGATAACCCTGAAGGAGCTGCAAAGCTCCACAGCGGAGATTGGAGTATCTGTTCATAGGACCACTTTAAGCCGTACACTCCACAGAGTGAAGAGTGGCCAGAAAAAAGGCATTGCTTAAAGAAAAAAAATAAGCAAACACGTTTGGTGTTTGCAAAAAGGCATGTGGGAGACTCCCCAAACATATGGAAGAAGGTAATCTGGTCAGATAAGACTAAACTTGAACTTTTTTGCCATCAAGGAAAATGCAATGTCTGGCGCAAACCCGACACCTCATCACCCGAGAATACCATTCCCACAGTGAAGCATGGCGGTGGCAGCATCATGCTGTGGGGATGTTTTTAATCATCAGGGACTGGGAAACTGGTCAGAATTGAAGGAATGATGGATGGTGCTAAATACATGGAAATTCTTGAGGGAAACCTGTTTCAGTCTTCCAGAGATTTGAGACTGGGATGGAGGTTCACCTTCCAGCAGGACAATGACCCTAAGCATACTGCTAAATCAACACTAGAGTGGTTTAAGGGGAAACATTTAAATGTCTTGGAATAGCCTACTCAAAGCCCAGACCTCAATTTAATTGAAAGTTTAAAGATTGTGGTGTGAGTTAAAGATTGTGGTGTGAGTTAAAGATTGCTGTACACCAGCAGAACCCATCCAACTTGAAGGAGCTGGAGCAGTTTTCCCTTGAAGAATGGGCAACAAGCCCAGTTGCTAGATGTGCCAAGCTTGTAGAGACATACCCCACGAGAGTATCAGCTGTAATTGCTGCAAAAGGTGACTCTACAAAGTATTGACTTTGGGGGGGGGGGGAAATAGTTATGCACGTTATGCAAGTTCTATTTTTTGTTTGTTTGTTTGTTTCACAATACAAAATATTTTGTATCTTCAAAGACGTAGGCATGCTGTGTAAATCAAATGAGACAGACCCTCAAAAAAAATATATTTTAATTCCAGGTTGTAAGGCCACAAAATAAGAAAAATGCCAAGGGGTGTGAATACTTTCGCAAGCCACTGTAAACAAAGATAAACAATCCGTCGTTTGTTGGGGAATAATCAGAATTAGTTGGTAACATAGGTAAGATGTTTTATATTCATCATATGTTTGTAAGTTACTTCTCATCAGAATGTTTATTTTTGTATAATACTGTGGAGGGGTTGCAGTATCTGTTCTCTGTCAAGACTAAGTTGCTTGGGCCGCAGAGAGGGGAGAGGTCAAGCGTGTATCTCTTGGCTCCACAATGTCTGTGTGCCAGTCAATGTGTCTCTGTGATCTTGTCAAGATAGGATGGATTTGATATATGCCTGCTGATATGGAGGATTTGTTTAGGTTCTGAGTTTGAGAAAATAACATAGTTTAGGAGACAAAGCTGAACGATAAATTATGCCAATGCTGTCTGGCTATGTGTGTCTTTGCTATAAAGGATCTCAGTTACAATGTATAAGGGACTCTCAGAGAATTCATTTATAGACACTGAATTGATCTGAGAGTCACAGGGTTGTGATGGAGCTCATATAATTAAAGATGGACTTTGTGATAACTAACTCTGACTTGTGTGTGGTTTGCTCTCATGATTTGGTAAATACAGGACATTTCCACGACACGTTACTTTAAGACATGAAGCTCAGTCAATATTTGAAAATGTCAAGAACTTCCAAGTGCAGTCGTAAAAACCCTCAAGATCTATGATGAAATTGGCTCTCATGAGGACCGCCACAGGAAAGGAAGACCTAGAGTTACCTTTTTTTTTGTCTATCTTTTATGTAACCTTTATTTAACTAGGCAAGGCAGCAGACAATAAGTTCAGTAGAGTTACCAGCCTCAGAAAATGCAGCCCAAATAAATGCTTCACCGAGTTCACGTAACAGACACATCTCAACATCAACTGTTCAGAGGAGACCGTGTGAATCAGGCCTTCATGGTCGAATTGCTGCAAAGAAACCACTACTAAAGAGCACCAATAAGAAGAGACTTGATTGGGCCAAGAAACACGAGCAACGGACATTAGACTGGTGGAAATCTGTCCATTGGTCTGATGAGTCCAAATTTGAGATTTTTGGTTCCAACCACTGTGTCTTTGTGAGACGCAGAGTCAGTGAACGGATGATCTCGCAAGTGTGGTTCCCACCGTGAAGCAAGGAGGAGGTGTGATGGTGTGGAGGTGCTTTGCTAGTGACACTTTCTGTGATTTATTTAGAGTTCAAGGCACACTTAACCAGCATGGCTACCACAGCATTCTGCAGCGATACGCCATCCCATCTGGTTTGCGCTTAGTGGGACTATCATTTGTTTTTCAACAGGACAATGACCCAACACACTTCCAGGCTGTGTAAGAGCTATTTTACCAAGAAGGAGAGTGATGGCGTGCTGCATCAGATGACCTGGCCTCCACAATCACCTGACCTCAACCCAGTTGAGATGGTTTGGGATGATTTGGACCACAAAGTGAAGGAAAAGCAGCCAACAAGTGCTCAGCATATGTGGGAACTCCTTCAAGACTGTTGAAAAAGCATTTGAGGTGAAGTTGGTTGAGAAAATGCCAAGAGTGTTCAAAGCTGTCATCAAGGCAATGGGTGGCTAATCTGAAGATTCTAAAATATATTTTGATTTGCTATAGGTCATGTAACTGTTTGTTACACACAATATGCTTTGTGGACTTCACCGGATAGATGTTGAATTCGAGAACTTTTTGGAATGACACTGCAAATGTTCAAGTACCCCTCGAGTAATCCCTTGGGTTTGGCTCGTGGGTCCCAGATGACTCGAGAGTGAAATATATATTTTCGGTGTTTTCTGACTTCTGGGTTTAGGCAGTTTAGTTTTGATTGGGGGTAGTTTGGTAGTGAAATTAACTATCCCTCGTGCTTGCACTGGATGCGAGGAACTAATTAAAACAGCTTGCGTGCCAGAAGCAGAGTCGGTAATCGCGTATTGGGACTTGTTTACACTATGTCTGGACAGTCAAAGTTCGTCTTGGAGACGGACGACTCAAGAGAAATCATGGAACCATAGCACTCCACTGCCATCCACTGCTTTCCACTCTGGTGAGTTTTTATAGCTTGGTGGTGTTAGGCCCAGGGTTGAAGTGTCCGTCCCTGGAGAGCAGGAGGGTAGTCAACAGGTAGCTTAGCAGTTTACGATAGGTGTTGAAGGACTTGTTTGTTACTCCCAAGTGTTTCAGTAAAGTAGGAAGTTAGGTAGACTTGGCCATTAGTCAGGACATCATGCTGTGTCCTGTCCGGAGATGGCATTCCCCGACTCCGACAGTAGATTCATTGTGTCATCTCAGCAAGGATGCACTGAAATTATCAAGAGAACACAGCTACATAGCTGACAATTTTACTAGAGTTATAACGCATAATTGAGCTTTAAATCTTTGTGAGTTATTTAGCTATGGTCGGCGTACACAACCTGGTCTCAGAGCATTTCGTATTATTCTGTATCTAAAGCCGAGACACTCTACTGTGGTTAGAGTGGATAGTTGGTCGGAGTGGGTGTAATTAACAACTTTTCAACTACTTTTTTTTTTTTTTTACTTTTAGCTACTTTGCAACTGCTTATCCCTTTTAGCTAACCCTTCCCTGAACCGTAATCATTTAACCGAACTCCTAAACTTAACCCTAAACCTAACCCATAGCCTTGCTAATGTTAGTGAGCTATCTAACATTAGCTACCTAGCTATAATTCTTAAAATATCATATATTTAGCAAATTCGTAATTACGTTTTGCGACTTTACATTTTGTAGGTTTGCAAATTCACAACATATAATATGATTTGTAATTCGTAATATATCAGACAAAATGGGTGATAAACATCCACAAATGAATACATATCATACGAAACATAACCTATCAAACTAAAAGCTTGTCTTGAATTTTGTCACACCCTGATCTGTTTCACCCCCCCTCCAGGTGTCGCCCATCTTCCCCATTGTCCTCTGTGTATTTATACCTGTGTGCTCTGTTTGTCTGTTGCCAGTTCATCTTGTTTGTTCAAGTCAACCAGCGTTTTGTCCAAGCTCCTGCTTTTTCCAGTTTCTCGCCATCCTGGTTTTGACCATTGGCTGTACTGACTCCGGGCCCGCCTGCCTGACCACTCTGCCTTCCCCCGACCCTGAATCTGCCTGCCTACCTGTACCTTTGCCCCCCTCTGGATTACCAAACTCTGCCTTTCCCTGATCCTGATCCTGCCTGCCACCCGGTACCGTTGCCCCACCTCTGGTTTACTGACCCCTGCCTGCCTTGACCTGTCTATTATTAAACCAATATTAAACTATTGTTTATTCGATGTGGGCTGTATCTGGGTCTTACCTTCATACCTGATAGATTTACGTAGAGAATAATACGGAATGCTCTGAGACCAGGTTGGCATACACCTGCTCTTTTAGATAAAATAACAGAATATGGAGGAGAAGCAGCACTTGCCATACCACCGTCCCTTCGATCTGCTATCTTTCTTTACAGTATTAGGAGAACCAATAAGTTGAATACGTATTGGCTCAAGACATTTCAGCTTTTCCTTTTTTATTAGCTTGTACATTATTTCTGCAAACATAATTCCACTTTGACAGTATGGGGTTTTGTGTGTAGGCCAGTGACACAAAATGTCAATATTATCATTTCCGGTAGTAACACAACAAATGTGGAAAAAGTCAAGGGGTGTGACGTGTGAACACTTTCAGAAGGCACTGTATGCAGCGCTAAGGTAGAAAAAGGAGGGTTATGTTGCCCCCTTGTGGCTGCCTGGAGCAGATGTCACTTACCTTGCCTTGCCCATCCTGGCTTCTCAGAGTTCCGTTGGCTTCGCTCATTCTCTGGAATGTTCCCCATCCTGAGATCCCTTCCCCTCCTGAGGAGGATAGCTTGGTGACCTGGGGAGAGATGGAGGATGAGTACTGAGACAATGGGCACAACTGCCATTATACATGATATACCTTATAATGTACACTATATATACACAAAAGTATTTGGATTAGCCTATTTCAGCCACACCCGTTGCTGACAGGTGTATAAAATCAAGCACACAGCCATGCAATCTCCATAGACAAACATTGGCAGTAGAATGGCCATACTGAAGAGGTCAGTGACTTTCATCATGGCGACATTATAGGATGCCACCTCACGTTCTCTGGAGTGATGAATCACACTTCACCATCTGGCAGTCTGACGGACGAATCTGGGTTTGGTGGATGCCAGGATAACGCTACCTGCCCGAATGCATTGTGCCAACTGTAAACTGTGTTGGAAGAATAATGGTCTGGAGCCCCTTAGTTCCAGTAAAGAGAAATCTTAACGCTACAGTATACAATGAATAACATTCTAGACGATGCTGTAGTACTTCCAACATTGTGGCAACAGTTTGGGGAAGGCCCTTTCCTGTTTCAGAATGACAATCCCCCCTTGCACAAAGCGAGGTCCATGACCGGCCAGCACAGAGCCCTGACCTCAACCCCGTCAAACACTGTTGGGATGAATTGGAACACCGACTGCGAGCCAGGCCTAATCGCCCAAAGCCTGACGTCACTAATGCTCTCGTGGCTGAATGGAAGCAAGTCCCCGCAGCAATGTTCGAACATCTAGTGGAAAGCCTTCCCAGAAGAGTGGAGGCTGTTATAGTAGCAGATGGGGGGGACCAACTCCATATTCATGCCATGATCTTGAAATGAGATGTTCGACAAGCAGGCGTCCACATACTTTTGGTCATGTAGTGTACACTGATGCCCTACTCCATCAGCTTGGTGTATCCTCCATCAGAATTGTGTACCACTGTTGTCACCACTATTTTGTTGAGCTAAGTAATGCCATGATGCGCATGTTAGATAATGACAGGGTGATAGTGTAAATGCACAAAGTGCTAAATGACACTATAATTGAGGACCATAAAGAGTTAAATTGTGTTTTGTACACTGTGATGTAGGACCACTCAACATAGAACTATGAGACGTATACCACTGAGACAGGTAGAAGGAACATGCAATGCTCTTTGATTACATCTCTCATAAATAGATGACACGGGTTAAAGACAATGCTATTCAGTGCAATCGAACCGTCGGGGTAGTACAACTGGTCCAAGCTGTAGTAGATAAAACATTGGCAATTTACAAAGTTCCCCAAACTTCAGAATGAGCTAGAGCACGGCTCTTCAACCCTGCTCCTGGAGAACTACCCTCCTGTAGGTTTTCACTCCAACCCCAGTTGTAACTGACATGATTCAGCTGATCAACGAGCTTATTGTTATAATCACGTGCACTTGTTTTGGGTTGGAGTGAAAACCAACAGGACAGTAGCTCTCCAGGGAAAAGTAGTTCAAAGATATTTTAAAACACAACAGGTTTTAAAACATATACTTGTTTCCGTTTCGCTGAATTTAGGCTGGAACTTCAACGCTTGAAAAATCAGGTTTGTCAGCAAGGCTGTCACTTACCACGGTCCTCCCTGTGGTTCTGTATGTCTCATTGGTCTCTTGGGTCATCTCATTGGTCTCCTGAGTAAGCTATCCGATCAGAGAAGAGAGTCAAGCACAGCATAAATAGCCTCTGCCGAGTACCCAAAAACCGGATGTTTCGGTTTTCAGAGGATATCGAAAGAGAGCTTTTGAACCAAGGTGACACTCTTAACTTTACTGGATTTGTTGAACAGTGCAGAAGAGAACGTCCCCCAACAGTTTTTTTTTTCTTCTCGTCAAGACCAGTATGTAGAGCAAGGGTCTCCAACCCTGTTCCTGGAGAGCTACCCTCCTGTAGATTTTTGCTCCAACCCCAAATTTAACTAACCTGGTTCAGTTTATCAACCAGCTAATTAGAATCAGGTGTGCTAGATTATGATTGGATTGAAAACCTACAGGACAGTAGCTCTCCAGAACAATAATCTAGTTTCAGGCATTTCCTTTAAACAACAGGGATTTAGACCGTGATCACGGTGTTGTAGTGAAATGGTGGAAGACGGAGTACAGATGTAGGATCTTAATTTGATCACCCTTTTGCAGTAGAAATGAAAGAAATGTAAAACCTTTAGTGCATTTGAGGTATAAAAAGGCTTCTGAAGTTTGTCATTTCCACTTTTACATTTCAGACTTAATTTTCCCTTACGAAAACTGACTTTTTATAATATAATATAAAATATAATACCTCCAAATTACAAAGCATTTATTTATAATGGAATAGTAAATAGTTTATTCATAATTTATGAATCATTACTCCAGTCATGAGATGTTTAATATAGGTCCTTATAAACCATTTACTAATCGTTAGTTAAGTCTTTTTGCGTGGCCTCATCTAAAGTGTGGGCTATTTATACTTTATAAATACTTTATAAATGTTTTGAGTGACATTGTGAAACAAATGTTGCAAGGATTTGAGGAAGAGTAATGGGAATGTTTTTTTTGCTAATGTTTTGCAACCTTTCAAATGCGAACTAATCATAAAACAGGGAAAGGCATTCTACACGCAACAGCTGGCAGGACCAGCCAGTTTTTGTCTAGTGCGTTTGTATTCTTTCCTTGCTACTGATATGTGCTTCCATTGCTTCACTCTTTAAACAGCAGACAATTTTTCACACAAGGCTTTGCTTGGCTGGACCTTTAAAGGGGAGGTAGTAACTATTTAAACGTAATAGGATAGCTCAGCAAAAATAAATATTCCCATATTCCTTTCCTTACCTCGTAAGCAGTCTATGGGCTGCACTTAATCTCTCGTGGACAGACTGCAAATGCTCTGTAATAGCTACTGTAAATTTGACAGTGCAGTTAGATTAACAAGAATGTATCCTTTCTGCCGAAATAAGACATGTCTATGTCCTGGAAAGTTTGCTGTTACTTACAATGTCATGCTAATCACATTAGTGCGCGTTAGCTCAACCGTCCCGGTATAGGTTTAACAGATAGAATGTCTACCAATGGCATGTCCAAATTACACTGGTCACACAAAACATTTCTAAAGTATTTCTAAAGTAAAAATAGCCCACACTTTAGACAAGGCCATGCAAAAAGACAAGTAATGATTATTTAATGGTTTATAAGGATCTATATTACATGTCTTATAAATGATCTTACGAATCATTATTAAATACGTTAAACGTTGTTTACAAATGTGTGAGTAACTAGGTTACTAACATTTACAAATGTGTGAGTAATGATTAATAACTTGTGAATAAACGATTTACTAATGTATTAGAATTATGTGACGTTTTTATAAAGTGCTACCTGAAAATGTATCAACGCCTACAAAAATGTCGATGAATTATAATCCACATAATAATTCACATTTCCTGTTGGTGCAGGATTATTTCCCTGCAGAAGCAAACTGGCTCAGATTAAGCTAGCTACTACATCTGTATGTAGTAACTAGTCTTCTTCTTGTTGTTGAAAGAGTTAATAACATGATTATATGAAGAGGTGTAGCGTAGCAGATAGAGCGGTAAAGGTAGATAGTAGCTAGCTCTGTTCAACAGTAGGGCTATCTTACAGTTTGGAGACTTGGCTCTAACTCATTCTCATTTGACAAGCTGATGGCATGCTTGTACCAACAAGTCCATCCTGTTTAGGAAACCATCATAAAATATTATGCACTATATAACTTAGCGCACCTCATAAATCTTCTAAATCTCACTAATGTTCTCCCACCATCATACTTTACTATGCCCTCTAGTGCACACTGTGCCCTACACAATCCACTATTTTAAATATCTTAGTTCACATTACTTCACTCTATTTTATTCCGTACACTCCATACATCTCTAGTACACACTACCATGATATTACTTTTTTTTGTACTTTACCCCTTTTTCTTCCCAATTTTGTGATATCCAATTGGTAGTTACAGTCTTGTCCCATCGCTGAAACTCCCCGACGGACTTGGGAGTGGCAAAGGTTGAGAGCCATGCGTCCCCTGAAAGACGATCCTGCCAAGCCGCACTGCTTCTTGATATAATGCTCGCTTAACCCGGAAGCCAGACGCACCAATGTGTCAGTCGCAACACCGTCCAACCGGCAACCGTGGTCAGCTTGCAGGCTCCCGGCCTGCCACAAGGAGTCGCTAGAGCACGACAAGGAAATCCCAGCCGGCCAAACCCTCCCCTAACCTGGAAGTCGCTGGGCCAATTGTGCACCGCTTCATGGGTTTCCAGGTCATGATGCAGTGCCTTAGACTGCTGTGCCACTCGGGAGGCCGCTGTCTGTACTGTATTCTATACTTAATACAAAAGACAAGTCATCCAAGCCGATCAACTAGGCCTACAGGTATTTACAAGCAAGTGTAACTGCCACCTTTTCCGGGGCCACCAACACATTCTTTTAGCAGACTGGTTCATCTTCCCTGCACAGTCAAACTAGACATGGAAGTGTGGTTTGGAGAATGTGGTCAGTGTTGTAGGCTTACTCACTTTGCATGTGGCACATGTGCTCATGAGTCACAAGTCACACCCAAATCATGTATGTGAGCTATTTTACTGCTATTTTATTGGTACAATAGAAAATAAATGATGCTTGTGGTGACAGAACCTGCTTCAGTTCGTGCTTTCCATACTTATATAGTACATAGAGGGAAACACACACCCTACACAGAGTCACCTGTAACTGTCATTGCATTAATGAATTCTCTTAACTCTGTTCCTCCATCACGATACATCTCATACACTCTCTCACACACACACAACTCCACCTAACCGTGCAGAACACACACACACACACACACACACACACACACACACACACACACACACACACACACACACACACACACACACACACACACACACACACACACACACACACACACACACACACACACACACACACACACACACATACACACACACAGCATTGAAAAACCTCAAACCCTGTTGTGACCATAGACCATTTATAAATAAGGGTTGTGAAGCAGAAAGAGATGTTAAAGACAAAATTAAGAAGAAGAGAGGAAAGTAAGGATAGTGGCCAGTTTACCTTTATGCCTGTGGTGGCCTGCTTCATTCCATCTACCACGTCCACGGCTACATGGTTGGAAGTGGTGCGAGCCAAGATCAACATGGGCTCACCCTAAGAGAGAGGGACAGGAGGCGAGAGAGAGAAGGAGGGAAAATAAGGAGGATAGGGGCATGAGAGATGAGGAGAGGAGGAATGGTCGCAGGAGAGAGGAGGAGTGGAGCCAGGAGAGAGGAGGAGTGGAGGCAGGAGAGAGGAGGAGTGGAGGCAGGAGAGAGGAGGAGTGGAGGCAGGAGAGAGGAGGGGTGGAGGCAGGAGAGAGGAGGAGTGGAGGCCGGAGAGAGGAGTGGAGGCCGGAGAGAGGAGGAGTGGAGGCAGGAGAGAGGAGGAGTGGAGGCAGGAGAGAGGAGGAGTGGAGGCAGGAGAGAGGAGGAGTGGAGGCAGGAGATAGGAGGAGTGGAGGCAGGAGAGAGGAGGAGTGGAGGCAGGAGAGAGGAGGAGTGGTGGCAGGAGAGAGGAGGAGTGGAGGCAGGAGAGAGGAGGAGTGGAGGCAGGAGAGAGGAGGAGTGGAGGCAGGAGAGAGGAGGAGTGGTGGCAGGAGAGAGGAGGAGTGGAGGCAGGAGAGAGGAGGAGTGGAGGCAGGAGATAGGAGGAGTGGAGGCAGGAGAGAGGAGGAGTGGAGGCAGGAGAGAGGAGGAGTGGAGGCAGGAGAGAGGAGGAGTGGTGGCAGGAGAGAGGAGGAGTGGAGGCAGGAGAGAGGAGGAGTGGAGGCAGGAGAGAGGAGGAGTGGAGGCAGGAGAGAGGAGGAGTGGTGGCAGGAGAGAGGAGGAGTGGAGGCAGGAGAGAGGAGGAGTGGAGGCAGGAGAGGTAAACAGATTGGATTGGAAAAGAAGAGGAGTTTATAGGACAGCAGTAGAGGAACGAGAAGGAGAAAAGGGGTGAGGAGAGAAGATAACATTAAAAGAGGAAATGACAAGAACAATTAAAAGTTATTACAACATGAAACATGTCAGATTACAAACAGAGGGAGAACACCTGTCTTGCCATGAGTACGTACCAGACCTGCCACACGCAGACTCAATGACCACAATGATGTAAGCACATCACAGCCCGGTAAGGGATAGTATTGTACGCTCCTGTCTGTGTGCTGAACACCCCAAACATTGCACATTGTGTACAAATAAATAGCTAATAAACCTATATTATTACTGCACACACACACACACACACACACACACACACACACACACACACGAGCACACACTTGCACGCGTAACCCACATGCACACACCCCCACACACCTTGCATGCGGAGCCCCCTCCCTCCTCATTGTAGTTGATAAGAGTCTGGTTTCCCTCGTCTTGCAGATTGAGGGGGAGGTGTGTGAACGTCTTACCGCCACACTCACACAGCAGGAGGAAAAGCAGCAGCACTGGAAGAGGGACACACAACCACAGTGTCACTGCTAACAGTCGAACGTATAACATAGCATTTTACAGTACAAACAACTCACGGGTGTTTAAAGTCATGGTTGCATAACACTTCATAGCATGTCACTGCTACAGTGCCTTGCGAAAGTATTCGGCCCCCTTGAACTTTGCGACCTTTTGCCACATTTCAGGCTTCAAACATAAAGATATAAAACTGTATTTTTTTTGTGAAGAATCAACAACAAGTGGGACACAATCATGAAGTGGAACGACATTTATTGGATATTTCAAACTTTTTTAACAAATCAAAAACTGAAAAATTGGGCGTGCAAAATTATTCAGCCCCCTTAAGTTAATACTTTGTAGCGCCACCTTTTGCTGCGATTACAGCTGTAAGTCGCTTGGGATATGTCTCTATCAGTTTTGCACATCGAGAGACTGACATTTTTTCCCATTCCTCCTTGCAAAACAGCTCGAGCTCAGTGAGGTTGGATGGAGAGCATTTGTGAACAGCAGTTTTCAGTTCTTTCCACAGATTCTCGATTGGATTCAGGTCTGGACTTTGACTTGGCCATTCTAACACCTGGATATGTTTATTTTTGAACCATTCCATTGTAGATTTTGCTTTATGTTTTGGATCATTGTCTTGTTGGAAGACAAATCTCCGTCCCAGTCTCAGGTCTTTTGCAGACTCCATCAGGTTTTCTTCCAGAATGGTCCTGTATTTGGCTCCATCCATCTTCCCATCAATTTTAACCATCTTCCCTGTCCCTGCTGAAGAAAAGCAGGCCCAAACCATGATGCTGCCACCACCATGTTTGACAGTGGGGATGGTGTGTTCAGGGTGATGAGCTGTGTTGCTTTTACGCCAAACATAACGTTTTGCATTGTTGCCAAAAAGTTCAATTTTGGTTTCATCTGACCAGAGCACCTTCTTCCACATGTTTGGTGTGTCTCCCAGGTGGCTTGTGGCAAACTTTAAACAACATTTTTTATGGATATCTTTAAGAAATGGCTTTCTTCTTGCCACTCTTCCATAAAGGCCAGATTTGTGCAATATACGACTGATTGTTGTCCTATGGACAGAGTCACCCACCTCAGCTGTAGATCTTTGCAGTTCATCCAGAGTGATCATGGGCCTCTTGGCTGCATCTCTGATCAGTCTTCTCCTTGTATGAGCTGAAAGTTTAGAGGGACGGCCAGGTCTTGGTAGATTTGCAGTGGTCTGATACTCCTTCCATTTCAATATTATCGCTTGCACAGTGCTCCTTGGGATGTTTAAAGCTTGGGAAATCTTTTTGTATCCAAATCCGGCTTTAATCTTATTCACAACAGTATCTCGGACCTGCCTGGTGTGTTCCTTGTTCTTCATGATGCTCTCTGCGCTTTTAACGGACCTCTGAGACTATCACAGTGCAGGTGCATTTATACGGAGACTTGATTACACACAGGTGGATTGTATTTATCATCATTAGTCATTTAGGTCAACATTGGATAGAGATCCTCACTGAACTTCTGGAGAGAGTTTGCTGCACTGAAAGTAAAGGGGCTGAATAATTTTGCACGCCCAATTTTTCAGTTTTTGATTTGTTAAAAAAGTTTGAAATATCCAATAAATGTCGTTCCACTTCATGATTGTGTCCCACTTGTTGTTGATTCTTCACAAAAAAATACAGTTTTATATCTTTATGTTTGAAGCCTGAAATGTGGCAAAAGGTCGCAAAGTTCAAGGGGGCCGAATACTTTCGCAAGGCACTGTATATTACTGCTACCGATCAACATGTTCTAGCAATATTGCATCACAAGTTTGATCTCAATTCGATAGATGTGATTTGGATTAGACTGAATTGGTGTCTTTCAAATCTTTCTCCACTCCAGATTTCAGGCTATAAGCACTACGGTTAGTTCTAAGACTGTCTGAGTAACTGACTTTACTGATTGTCCGCCTACTCTCTAACTATGCCTTATCTCTATCTACAGTACTCCATACCTATTCCCTTTGAACTCACGTAAGAGGAGAAGCAGTCCAGCCAGCAGTAGTCCTATAGCGGCCAAGCCCAGGCTGGAGGTCCGGGGTAGAGAGGCCCTACACTTGTCCCCTCCCCCACAGTCACACACCATAACCTCGACAGTGTCATTTACAACCATCCCTTGCTGGTCCTGGATCACCAGAGGTACTGTGTAGTTACCGTACGGCAGACTCTTGAGACTGACCAGACCCGCCTCCACACCTGACCACCAGGGAGAAAGAGAGAGAGAGGGGTGGAAGGAGAGGAAAAGAAGGTAGGGGGTTAATTATACTCAGTGCTGTGCAGCGTTGAAGGACCTGACATCTCAGTATTTTTTTGTATTTTTCCAGGTGAGCAGGTTGTGTTGAGATTGGCTGAAATGTCCATGTGTATTTATGGACTTTGTAAGAGGTCTATGACAGCTATACAACCCTTCAGCTCTGTACGGAAATAGTAGATTAATATATATCAGGATAAATGCAGAGCTTTGGTGTGTGTGTATATGGATGTGTGTGATTCTGCTAACCAGTGGCAGGGTCCAGTTTCCAGCGGCTCTTCAGTGCTTTGTCTCTGTTGTCTGCTCCCAGGGAGAGGAAACAGGGACATCCAAAGGGATGGTTGTCCTTGTCTGATACCGGCACAATAACCTTGTTACCACACATCACCAGCTTCTTCTCCACCACATAGGGCGTGTTGTCATTGATATCCCCCAGGTGGACCAGAATGGTGCCTGTAGCCGTGGCAGGGGGCTCCCCTGAGAAATGAAGACAGAGACTTTGAATACTTTATTATGCTCAATACCATACACATATGCACAGTTGAAGTGGGATGTTTAGAAAAATATATTTAAACTTAGTTTTTCCACAATTCCTGACATTTAATCCTAGTAAAAATTCCCTGTTAAAGGTCAGTTAGGATCACCACTTTATTTTAAGAATGTGAAATGTCAGAATAATAGTACAGAGAATTATTTATTTCAGCTTTTATATCTTTCATCACATTCCCAGTGGGTCAGAAGTTTACATACACTCAATTAGTATTTGATAGCATTTCCTTTAAATTGTTTAACTTGGGTCAAACATTTCAGGTAGCCTTCCACAAGCTTCCCACAATAAATTGTGTGAATTTTGGCCCATTCCTCCTGACAGAGCTGGTGTAACTGAGTCAGGTTTGTAGGCCTCCTTGCTTGCACATGCTTCTTCAGTTCTGCCCACAAATTTTCTATGGGATTGAGGTCAGGGCTTTGTGATGGCCACTCCAATACCTTGACTTTGTTGTACTTAAGAAATTTTGCCACAACTTTGGAAGTATGCTTGGGGTCATTGTCCATTTGGCAGACCCATTTGCGACCAAGCTTTCACTTCCTGACTGATGTCTTGAGATGTTGCTTCAATATATCCACATAATTTTCCTGCTTCATGATGCCATCTATTTTGTTAAGTGCACTAGTCCCTCCTGCAGAAAATCACCCCCACAACATGATGCTGCCACCCCCGTGCTTTACGGTTGGGATGGAGTTCTTCGGCTTGCAAGCCTCCCCTCTTTTTCCTCCAAACATAACGATGGTCATTATGACCAAACAGTTCTATTTCTGTTTCATCAGACCAGAGGAAATTTCTCCAAAAAGTACTTTCTTTGTCCATAAGTGCAGTTGCAAACCGTAGTCTGGCTTCTTTATGGCTGTTTTGGAGCAGTGGCTTCTTTCTTGCTGAGCGGCCTTTCAGGTTATGTCAATATAGGATTCATTTTACTGTGGATATAGATACTTTTGTACCTGTTTCCTCCAGCATATTCACATGGACCTTTGCTGTTGTTCTGGGATTGATTTTGCACTTTTTGCTCCAAAGTACATTCATCTCTAGGAGACAGAACGCGTCTTCTTCATGAGCGGTATGACGGCTGCGTGGTCAAATGTTGTTTACACTTGCGTACTATTGTTTGTACAGATGAACGTGGTACCTTCAGGCATTTGGAAATTGCTTCCAAGGATTAACCAGAGTTGTAGAGGTCTACAATCTGAGGTCTTGGCTGATTTCTTTTGATTTTCCCATGATGTCAAGCAAAGAGGCACTGAGTTTGAAGGTAGACCTTGAAATACATCCACAGGTACACCTCCAATTGACTGAAATAATGTCAATTAGCCTATCAGAAGCTTCTAAAGCCATGACATCATTTTCTGGAATCTTCCAAGCTGTTTTAAGGCACAGTCAACTTAGTGTATGTAAACTTCTGACCCACTAGAATTGTGATACAGTGATTTATAAGTGAAATAATCTGATCTGTAAACAATTGTTGGAAAAATGACTTGTGTCAAGCACAAAGTAGATGTTCTAACCGACTTGCCAAAACTATAGTTTGTGTGGTTGAAAAACGAGAGAGTGGTTGAAAAACGAGTTTTAATGACTCCAACCTAAGTGTATGTCAACTTCCGACTTCAACTGTACATACACACAGCTGCATGCAAGCATACACACAAACACATGCACACATACACACTACACACTAACCGTCGTCTATGGCTTGGATTAGAATAGTGTAGATGTTGTCTTTGTCGACGTAAGGTGACTCCCGGTCCATCTTCTTCACTGTAGTAACCTCTCCTGTCTTGGGGTCTATGGTGAACCAGCCTGCTGGGTCCTCAACTAACTCATACCTGGTCAGGACATGGAGAGGACAGACAGACAGACAGACGGACGGACAAACAGACAGACAGACAGACAGACAGACAGACAGACAGACAGGCAGGCAGGCAGACAGGCAGACAGGTCAACACATGGCTTTTCCTTACTGCCATAAGTAATAATGGTGAAACCAACTTACACAAAGGCTTCAAATAATGTGCAGATGCTGAATGTGAACACACAATTTCAATAGACACTACATGACCAAAAGTATGTGGACTCCTGCTCGTCAAACATCTCATTCCAAAATCATGGGCATAAATATGGATTTGGTTCCCCTTTGTTATAGCAGCAGTCTCCACTCTTCTGGCAAGGCTTTCCACTAAATGTTGGAACACTGCTGCGGGGACTTGCTTCCATTCAGCCACAAGAGCATTATTAGTGAGCTCATTAGTGAGGTCGGCACTTATGTTGGGTGTTTAGGCCTGGCTCGCAGTCAAGGTTTTATTTACTCCCAAAAGATGTTTGATGGGGTTGAGGTCAGGGCTCTGTGCTTACAAGTCAAGTTCTTCCACACCGATCTCAACAAACCATTTCTGTATGGACCACACTTTGTGCATGGGGGTGTTGTCATGCTGAAACAGGAAAGGGCCTTCCCCAAACTTTTGCCTCAAAGTTGGAAGCACAGAATCGTCTAGAATGTCATTGTTTGCTGTAGCGTTAAGATTTCCCTTCACTGGAACTAAGGGGCCTAACCCAAATCATGAAAAACAGTCCCAGGCCATTATTATCCTCCACCAAACGATACAGTTTGCACTACGCATTGGGGCAGGTAGCATTCTCCTGGAATCCGCCAAACCCAGATTTGTCTGTTGGACTGCCAGATGGTGAAGAGAGAGCGTTTCCATAGCGCCAATGGAGGTGAGCTTTACAACACTCCAGCCGATGCTTGGCATTGTGATCTTAGGCTTATGTGCGGCAGCTCGGCCATGGAAACCACTTTCATGAAGCTCGCGACCAACTGTTCTTGTGCTGACATTGCTTCCAGAGGCAGTTTGGAACTCGGTAGTGAGTGCCACAACCAAGAACAGATGATTTTTATGCGCTACACGCTTCAGCACTCGGTGGTCCCGTTCTGTGAGCTTTTGTGGCCTACCACTTTGTGGCTGAGCGGTTGTTGCTCCTTGACAATTCCACTTCACAATAACAGCACTTACAGTGCCGGGGCAGCTCTTCAGTAAGGCCATTCTACTGCCAGTGTTTGTCTATGGAGATTGCATGGCTGTGTGCTCAATTGTATACACCAGTCTGCCACGGGTGTGGCTGAAATAGTCGAATCCACTAATTTAAAGAGGTGTCCTCAAACTTTTGTATATATATTGTAAGTTGCGGGAATCAATATCACAACCTAGGTGAATGAAGAATCATTATGATGTTTCTGAGGCATAACATGTTATGCCACCCACCTGATTTTTTCCACATCTGAGTCAACGTCGGTGACTTTGGGTTTGTACAGCACCTTTCCCACCTCCTGCTCTTCCATTCCATACACGTTTGTCACTTTATTGTCAAACACCGGGGGGTCGTTCACGTCAATCACCTTCACAGTCACGTTGACTGTCTGGGGGGGCACAGTCAGGGTTTTACCATGGGACACGGCCCCGCCGGAGCTGCACACAAACAAAGGCTCCTCGTTCTCCACGGCGATCTGCACATTGGTCAACGTTGTCTTCTCAAAATCCTTCCCCTGAGAGAAATGCACAAACAGTCAAATCATCACAATAACTGTTCAATCACAACACTACAAAAAGAGGGCTCGCAATTCTAACCAATTACTGAGCTTTTGTTATATAAAATGGATCAATCAAGTAACAAAAATGTTTTCCCTTGTCAGCACATTTTCGTGCCTTTTTCAAATTTATTGCAGCAGCAAAATCAAGCATTTTGGAATGCAACTACCGTATCACAAAAAACTCAGCGAAATCCTGGAGGGACCGACTAAGTAATGTTCATGCTCAGGACATTGTTGGCCTACTCATGTAAGGGCATAAGGTCAAACAGACTCACCTTGATGACAGTCAGTATACCCTCGTTGGTCTTGGGGTCGGTCTCGATCTTATAGTTTCCTTCCTCGTTCCCCTTCACAATGGAGTAAACGGCTCGCCATGCGGGGGTGTTGGGGGTGTCTGCATCAGTCACAGCCACTCGGAGTATCTCTTTATTGGATTCCATCTCCATCATGTGAGTATTGTACTGCAAAGAAAGACGGTAAAGTAAGTATTTGTGCTTCAAAAATCAATAAAGACTTTTTCAATCAATCGATCAATTGTTCAATTGATCAAACAACCAATCAACCAACAAATCATTGAACCAATCAATCAACCAGTCAATCAATCAACTTGGAACTTACGGTCTTGTCTTTGAACACTGGCTGGTGAGTGTTGGAGTCCATTATGTGGAGGTTGACCACTGCAGTTGAGGACAGGGCTGGTATCCCATGATCCCGAGCTTCAACAACCACTTTATACATCTTTACTTTCTATGTGAACAACAAAATAAATGAAATATTGATCCACCATTTTACATAAAGTTATTGACTGTGTGTGTGTGTGAGAGAGTTTGTGCGTCAATTGTGTGTGTTTGCACATGCTGTATGTAATGATGTGTGTGTCATAGTGGAGCCTTACGTCATAGTCAAAGCAGCCGGTGAAGGTGAGCTGGCTCATCTTGGTGCCCTCCACCTGCTTCAGGTTGATCTTGGGCTCGGCTGGCTCCTGAGACAACACCCTTACACTGATGTTGGAGTTCTGTGTGTTCACCTGATCCATGTCCCTGGCTGTCAGAGGCACTGGCAGATACCCTGATACAGGGAGGGGGGGAGGGAAGGAAGGAGGAGAGTGAAAGGTGAGAAGGAAAAACAGGAATAGGAGGAGGAGAAGAGGGGAAATGAGTTCCCCTTTACATGTTCTCTATGATCAAGAAAGAGCAGCCACTTGCCACTTGATTTCTCAGCCGAACGCAACAACTGCTTGGTTCTTGGGCGAACAGTCTAGTTAAATAATACTTTGTACAAGGCTTATATACAGGCACATGATTTACAGCCTTTGTGTGTACTGACCCTCTGGCATGTTCTCTTTTACACTGGCTTTCATGACAGGGTGCTCAAAGTAAGGGGCGTTGTCATTGATGTCCGTAATCGCCACGTCGAACGTCAGAGTCTTGTCCACAAGCTCACCAGTCTCCTTGTCAATGATGTCAAACATAATCTGTGGGAAATAATATATTACTGCTATGTTAAGGTATTCCGTTTGTCTGTCTGTCCATCCGTCTGTCTTTGTCGTTTGATGCTTACATGAAAGAAGGGGTATGTCTCCCTGTCGATAGGCTTGTGTACGTACACCACTCCATCCTCGTCGTCGATGGAGAACACGTCCACCGGTTCCTCGGTCACTCCAGTTCCAGATAAACGGAACTGATGACTTTTGAAAAGAGCCGTTTTATCGTTGAACATCTGGAAAGATGACCAGTTTTCAGGGCGGTAGAGGGTTCACAGTAAAGCTCACTACAGAGTTCTGTTGGAACTGTTCTTCTCTTGAATGATTATATACTACTTATGAGCCCAGTGGTTTTCTACCTTTACTGAGGTAGCATGTGTAGACAGATTTGTCTTGTTTGTTGCTGTATGAATGATTTTACCTGTGTGGCGAATTTAGGGAAAGGTCCAGGGTCCTCCTCCACTAGCTCAATTGTGGATAGGACCCACCTTCTTTTGGAACGCAGCAGCAGCTCCTTCAGGAAATCAGAGAAGGTGAGGGGGAGAGGGTCATTGTACCTGTGTTTTTAAACTCAAATGTATTTTAATTTCTGGAAATACCCATGACATACCCTCTTTTCCCGCTTGTTCAGTGTATAGTTGCCAGTGTCATGTGCCAGTGCTAATGCAACCGTCATGGAGACCTGATGATAGAAGGGTGCAAATATGCAATTAGAGAGGATATATTCACAGGTGTGTGTAGTAAAAAATACATAAAGATGAAGGTATGAATCATTGCAGGTGACAGACCTGTGGAAGCCATCATGATAGTGGGAGAGTTTGGATGTACTGTATAGTGGCGTGCGTGTGTGTGTGTGTGCATGATGAGTAATGTTGATGGTGGGAAGTACATTATATGCAGCAGGGGATGATTGTATGGAGCCGTGTAAGATAGAGGACATTGCCATTCTGTGTATTGTCTGTATTAGTCTCACATGCCAGAAAGTTGCAATACAAACACATTGCGCAATTAACTGAACACTGTAACTAACTATAAAAAAAGGCCACCCTGCTCGTCTCCTCTACCTAACTTCCCCTCAAGGTCCCTTCAGTTTCTCTTAAGTCCTGTCCCGTTAGTTTGGCTGCTCAGCCTACTTTTTTTTTTTAAATGTAATTTTATTTCACCTTTATTTAACCTATCTAAGTTATTCCTCACCGATCATAGCCCTGCCATTCCCAACCAATCAGAACACTTGGAAATGCTCATCTGGACACTGCACCTTCCCACTGCACCGGCCCACTCAGGTCAGAGTGTTATCGTAGTCCGAAGGGAGAAGGAGCATGTTTCGGAGGACTTAATATTGTCGACAGTAACACAAATGTCTGAATTTTATTGGGGATTTTACATGCTGTGTAATAATAAGTCATTCACTTCATGTTACTTTGATAAGTTTCAGCCATATGTCCTACTGTATGGCTGTTAGTATTCTTTGATGTTGGAGTTGCCAATACTGCTTTGCGTACTGTTTATCGTATGTAGTATTATTCCGTACTGCCATAAGTGTTATTATTGCATTGGTTGCACAAGTACTTTTGCAGAAGTGGTTTTATTTTTTATTTAGATGTATTGGTAAATGATGTATTGCATGCAAACGCTAACACAGCGTTTTCCATAGTGGCCTTATTAAGGTGTTTTATTGCGCTGCCATGCGTAAGCTTCTAGAGTCATCCCAGACAGCTCTTTAGCATGCACAGATTAATTTACGACCTTGTGGCGCCAGGCCAGATCGGATATGGTCTCAGCCTGGCAGATTCTCACACAAGGCTGGAGAAGAGGGTGCAATAAATCTTGACCCTTTGTCAATCTAAGTAATTAGTTTCGCTCTCCCTCCAAGAACTGAATGTTTAAGTGTATGTTTATATTGATGCTAATGTTTATAACCCTTTAAAGACATGTTTTACATATAATGCCATTTGCCATTTATACATGCACATACACTACCGTTCAAAAGTTTGGGGTCACTTAGAAATGTCCTTGTTTTTTAAAGAAAAGCAACATTTATGTCCGTTAAAATAACATCAAACTGATCAGAAATACGGTGTAGACATTGTTAATGTTGTAAATGACTATTGAAGCTGGAAACAGCTGATTTTTTAAATGGAATATCTACATATGCATACAGAGGCCCATTATCAGCAACCGTCACTCCTGTGTTCCGATGGCACATTGTGTTAGCTAATCCAAGTTTATAATTTTAAAAGACTAATTGATCATCAGAAAACCTTTTTGCAATTATGTTAGCACAGCTGAAAACTGTTGTTCTGATTAAATAAGCAATACAACTGGCCTTGTTAAGACTAGTTGAGTATCTGGAGCATCAGCATTCGTGGGTTCTATTACAGGCTCAAAATGGCCAGAAACAAAGAACTTCCTTCTGAGACTCGTCAGTCTATTCTTGTCCTGAGAAATGAAGTGTCACGCCCTGACCTTAGTTTTCTATGTTTTATGTATTATTTTGGTCAGGTCAGGATGTGAAGAGGGTGGGTATGCTTGTTTGTCCTGTCTATGTTTTTTTGTTAGTCTAGGTTTATTATAGGTCTATGGTGGCCTGAATTGGTTCCCAATCAGAGACAGCTGTTTATCGTTGTCTCTGATTGGGGATCCTATTTAGGTTGCCATTTTCCAGTTTGGTTTTGTGGATTATTGTCTACGTGTAGTTGCCTGTCAGCACTCGGTTTATATAGCTTAACAGTCGTTTTGTTAGTTTGTTTAGTGTTACTTCTTTATTAAAATAAGTATGTATTCATATCACGCTGCGCCTTGGTCTCATCAATACGACGAACGTGACATGAAGGCTATTCCATTCGAGAAATTGCTAAGAAACTGAGGATCTCGTATAACGCTGTGTACTACTCCCTTCACAGAACAGTACAAATGGGCTCTAACCAGAATAGAAAGAGGACAGACACCTCACAAGTCCTCAACTGGCAGCTTCATGTAATAGTACCCGCAAACACCAGTCTCAACGTCAACAGTGAAGCGGCGACTCCGGGATGCTGGCCTTCTAGGCAGAGTGTCCAGTGGTTGTGTTATTTTGCCTATCTTAATATTTTATTTTTATTAGCCAGTCTGAGATATGGCTTTTCTTTGCAACTCTGCCTAGAAGGCCAGCGCTTGTCTCCACCCCCCTCCAGGTGTCACCCATCTTTCCCATTATCCCCTTAATTAACACAATAAGAATAACAATGACGAGTCTATAAACAGGGGGCACCAGTACCGAGTCATTGTGCAGGGGTACAGGCTAGTACCTCTACCACTCATCTCCTTAGCCTTCGGATCTACGGAATGCCTACCACCTGGTGTGGATACGAGAGGTGGATGAGTGGAAGACAACACGGCCAGTGGCCACTACGAGTATCTGGTCATGCCCTTTGGCCTCACCAACACCCTGCTGTCTTCCAGGCTCTGGTGAATGATGTTCTCTTTGACATGATGAACTGGTTCGTCTTCATCTACATTGATGACGTCCTTGTCTTCTCCTGCTCCCCTCAAGAACACGTGCTCCGTGTCCGGCAGGTCCTTGAACACCTTCTGGAGAATCAGCTGTTTGTGTAGGGGAGAAGTGCGAGTTCCATCGCTTCACCATCCCCTTTCTGGGTTACATCAATTTGGCTGGGAGTGTCCAGATGGATCCCGGGAAGGTAAGAGCTGTGATGGATTGGCCTCAACCTACATCCAGGGTGCAGCTGCAATGTTTCCTGGGGTTCGCTAATTTCTATCGAGGCTTTATGTGGGGTTACAGCACCCTGGCTTCCCCCGCCAGCACCCACCTCGCCCAATGTTCCGTTCACGTGGTCTCCAGCATTCCGGGATCTCAAACAACGCATCACCACATCTCCCATCCTGGTTCATCCGGACCCATCTTGGTGGAAGCCGATGCTTCGGACGTCGGAGTGGGGGCTGCCCTCGACTTCAAGATCCTTCTCCCATCGCCTCAACTCCATGGAAAGAAACTACGATGTGGGGAATGAGGAGCTTCTCACGGTAAAGATGGCGTTGGAGGAATGGATGCACTGGCTGGAGGGGGCAGAACATCATGTGGACTGACCACAAGTACCTGGAGTATCTCCGCACTGCCAAGAGCCTCAACTCCAGGCAAGCCAGATGAGCCCTGCTGTTCACACGGTTAAACTTTTCCCTCTCGTACCGCCAGGATCCAAGAATGTCAAGACGGATACCCTGTTCCGCCGCTACAGCCCCAAGACTACTACCTCGGAACCCGAGACCATCCTTCCCACCTCCTGCCTGGCGACGGCACTCAGCTGGGGAATAGGGAAGCAGGTCCATGAGGCGCAGCATTCGCAGTAAAAAAACGGATGTTGGTTCCTGACACAGTCCGCTCCGCGGTCCTGGAGTGGGCCCACTCCTCCAGGCTGGTCTGCCACCTGGGCGCCCGTCGGACCTGGACCCTGGCCTACCATGATGCCGGACGTTTCTGCATTCGTCGCCGCTTGCACAGTTTGTGCACAGAACAAGACTACTCGGCAAGCTCTGGCTGGTCTCCTCCAACCTCTGCTTGTCCCCCACCATCCCTGTTCCCACATCTCCCTGAACTTTGTCACGGGTCTAACATCGTCTGATGACAACACTGCCATCCTGACCTTGGTGGATCAGTTCTCAAAAGCCGCCCACTTCATTCCTCTCCCCAAACTACCCTCTGCCAAGGAGACGGCCCAGGTCATGGTGCAGCATGTCTTCCGGATCCATGGACTGCCCCTGGACATGGTCTCCGACCGGGGTCCTCAGTTCTCGTACCAGTTCTGGAAGGAGTTATGCACCCTCATTGGGTTGTCGGCCAGCCTATCCTACGGGTTCCACCAGCAGTCCAACGGCCAGTCGGAGTGAGCCGACCAGGACCTGGAAACCTCCCTGCTCTGCCTGGTCTCCGCCAACCCCACCATCTGGAGCCAGCAGCTGGTCTCGGTGGAATACGCCCGCAACACCCTTTCCTGCTCTGCCACGGGCCTATCACTGTTTGAGTGTTCCCTGGGGTATCAGCCCCCGCTCTTCCCTGAGCAGGATGAGGAGGTCGGCATACCTTCTGCCCAGATGTTTGTCCGCCGCTGCCCTGGTCAGTCTTCCTCAAGACCACCTCCAGGTATTGATGACAAGCGGATCGCCGGTAACATCTCGGCTCATATCGTTACGGGCAGAAGGTATGGTTATTCACTCGGGATCTGCCCCTCCTGGTGGAATCCCGCAAGCTCTCTCCCCGGTTTATTGGCCCATTTCCCATCTCTAGAATTATTAGTCCCTCTGCTGTTCATCTTCTGTTGCCCCGTAACCTTCGTATATACCCCACCTTTCATGTATCCTGTATTAAGCCCGTGTCTCACAGTCCTTTGTCTTCCATTTCCAGGCCCACCCCTCCTCCCCGTGTCATGAGTGGCCATCCGGCCATCCGGAGACGCATCCTAAGGGTTCGACCACAGGGCAGGGGTTTTCAGTACCTGGTTGACTGGGAGGGTTATGGCCAGGAGGAGAGGTGCTGGGTCCCCGCTAGGTACATCCTGGACCCAGCCTTCATCGCCGACTTCTGCCGGAACCCCTATCAACCAGGTATGCGCCCAGGTAGGATGCCAGGTGGCGCCCCTAGAGGGGAAGGGGGGGGGGGGGGGGGGGTACTGTCACGCCCTGATCTGTTTCGCTGGTCTTTGTGCTTGTGTCCACCACCTCCAGGTGTCCACCACCCCCATCTTCCCCATTATCCCCTGTGTACTGACACCTGTGTTTTTTGTTTGTCTGTTGCCTGTTCATCTTGTTTGTCAAGCTTACCAGTGCTTTGTCCTGTCAACTCCTGTCTTTTCCCAGCCTTTCTTTTTCGTCCCCCTGTTTTTTTTACCCTTATCCGTCCTGACCCTGAACCCGCCCTCCTGACCACTCTGCCTGCCCCTGCCCCTGAGCCTGCCTGCCGCCCTGTACCCTTGCCTTTGTTTGCTGCAAAAACATAGTTACTTCAACACGGTCTGCACTTGGGTCTTACTTGGATACTTGATAGATGCTCCAGATACTCAACTAGTCTAAAGAAGGCCAGTTGTATTGCTTCTTTAATCAGAACAACAGTTTTCAGCTGGGTTTTCCAATGATAAATTAGCCTTTTTAAAATGACAAACTTGGATTAGCTAACACAACGTGTTATTGGAACACATGAGTGATGGTTGCTCATAATGGGCCTCTGTACGTCTATGTAGATATTCCATAAAAAATCTGCCATTTCCAAATACAGTATTAACAATGTCTACACTGTATTTCTGATCAATTTTATGTTATTTTAATGGACAAAAATATGTGATTTTCTTTCAAAAACAAGGACATTCCTAAGTGAACCCAAACTTTTGAACGGTAGTGTATATGTATATTGTATAGTTATAAACCTTAACTAGTACTGTTTACATGTGTGCATATCTTTGTCTTATAGAACAACAGCAATACGATTCCAAGTCATTCGGATTACCACAATCATATAAACATCCTCAAATAGAAACGTGTGTGTGTGTGTGTGTGTGTGTGTGTGTGTGTGTGTGTGTGTGTGTGTGAGAGCATGTGGTGTTGACCAAGTGTTCAGTATGGGCCTCAACATCATGTTCTAACCGGACAGCACTATAGTGGGCAGAACCAAACCAATCAGTTATAAGTATATAGTGGGTGAGGTTATTTACAGCCGACCACACAGACGGGTGAGGGCATAACCGCCAAATGGTAATGAAACTACATACATTTTATCTTATACACTCTTGGATAAAAGGGTTCTTTGGCTGTCCCCATAGAGTACCACAGTATGATTCATAATACCCATATAACCTAGCAGTCAAACAGGAAAATGGTTCCAATTGTTTTTCCACCATACATTCTTCCCATTGGAGTTTTTAGAAACATGTGTTTTCATGTAGGCTTACCCTGGCGTGACATTTTGATAACCATGTAACTAGCTCCTGGACAAGGTGGCTTTTATCAATATATTCGCCTGTATTTACCCCCCCCCCCCCCAAAAAAAAAAAAAAAATTAAATGCTAATTTGGGAAAAATGAATATAGCGATTGGAACCTTTTTTATGGGTATTATAATACCTTAACTTTGGGGCTCTATACAACAACTATTTTTGGTTCAAGATTAGAACCCTTTTTGGTTCCAGGTAAAACACCTTTAGGTTCCATGTAGAAACCTCTGTGAGATCTACCTGGAACCAAAAGGGTTCTTTAAAGGGTTCTTCGATGGGGACAGCCGAAGAACCCTATTAGATTCCAGGCAGTGTACCACAGCAAACAGAGAGCAACAAGGCACGAGACACCTTCACTTTGTTTACAGCACAGAAAATATGCCATGCAAAGTTGCATTCCATACATATGTGTCATGGGACACCAAACATTTCATAGAAATGTTTTTATAGACATCAAATAAAAAAATATATAAAAACTTGAAGACCCACTAAGGGATAGTCACCTTGGGTTGGTAGACTTGGTAAAGGGATGGTCAAATTGAAAATGTGCAGCACAAATGAACAACTTAAAGTATGTTTATTCAGAGTCAGGCTTTAGAACTCAATGGGGTGTGTTATATGATGATTTAAAGCAGCTATCAGCAGTAGAAAAAATAACAAAGCGTTCTCCTGCCCGTTTCGGTAAAAAGCTGAGGGATGGGACTGTAGAAATGTAACCACTCTCAAATTCATAGACAGAGCTACGGATGCAAGGACTCCATGATATAAAAATGAGAGTTTTAACTATGTTTTGGTTGTTTTACACTTACTTTGTTTGCAAACATTGGAGTAAAACAAGCTTATATTTTTAGTTCAGATGGGGTACAACATTGTTAAGTTATCAATGGGTACATATCATTCATTTATTTAAGTCCAAAGCTGTTTTTGTTGAACGCAAGGTGAGGTTTATAACAATTGAGTTGGGATCACTGCAGCCAATTGACATGTATAATACATAAAAATATATTTGTTAGAGACCACAAAAGAAGAAAAGCTTGAAGACCAATGATACCCGATAAATGATGCAATAATTATAAGGAATGCTAATAATTATTGGATTATTTTTGAATAAATGAGCCAGTTTATTTTTACCACTTTTTTCTCCCAAATTTCGTGATATGCAATTATATTCTTGTCTCATCACTGCAACTCCCCAACATGCTCGGAGAAGCAAAGGTCGAGTCATGCGTCCTCCGAAACATGACCTGCCGAACCACACTTTTTAACACCTGCCCGCTTAACCCAGAAGCCAGCAGAATCAATGTGTCAGAGGAAACATTGTTCATCTGATGACTGAAGTCAGCCTGCAGGCGCCTGGCCTGCCACAAGAGCCCGATAGCCAAGTAAAGCCCCCCCAGCCAAACCCTACCCTAACAACACTGAGCCAAATGTGGGACTCCTGGTCATGGCCAGTTGTGACACAGTTTGGGATCGAACCCGGGTCTGTAGTGACGCCTCAAGTACTGCGATGCAGTGCCTTAGACTGCTGCGCCACCCTTTAATTCATTTTTTTACTTTAATAAAAAATATAGCCATTGAGATGCCTCTGCAGGTCGGGGGCAATACTTAAGAAGACCAGAGTGACTCAGCCCCAATCAGAAAAAGGGAGTGGCTTGTTTAGCTTTCTCTACCGTTTCTGACTAAACATAATTACATAACCCCTGGCAGCCATTTTGTGCTATTGTTTATAAGGTAGGCTAGATGGACTCATAACCTTTCAGTGTTCAGAGAGAAAAAACTCAGTGTCATACTAATATTATGATATACTGCACCCACATGACACTTCCGTGATCTACATTTCAGTACAACATATAGTATGACAAAGTATTTTTTTTAAAGTATGCACTCACATTCTCTAGATAAGAGCGTCTGCTAAATTACTAGAAGGTAAAAATGTGTGTGTTTACCGTTTACCGAGGCTGGTTTTGTACTCACCGTCAGCAGAAGACAGGACACCTTCGCCATTTTGGACCGTTCCTCTTGATATCCTTTGGGTAAGTGTCAAGAACTCAAATGTGGCAGAGGTACTTGAGACATTTGGTACAGGCAGCATGTGAGGGACGGCCCACTATCCCTCTAGGCTCACTGAGCATCTGACACAGTCGTTTCCCCCCTCCTTTGTCCTAGACATGTGTCCTCACCAAGTATGTGTGTGCGTGAGAAAGAGAGATTGTGTATGTGTGAGAGTGTGTGAGTGTAGGTGTTTATACTTTGTTTAGTATATACGTGTGTGCATGTGTGTTTGTGTGTGCGTGCATGCGTTTGTGTGTGCCACTAATAACCTGTTGCAGCTATGTGACACATCTCAGGTCCCCAGGGCTTTAGTGAGGGGCGTAGTTTGCGAGGTCAGAGTAAGACCCTCTCTCCCTCTCTGCCGGTCTCAGGTTCTCATATTTTATTGATGCTCGTCCTACAGGGCGAGATGACTCATCCTCGGCACTACCCAGATTTCTAGGGTTATGTCTAAATCAGAAGGATTTTATAGGCCTGCAGACAAGAATTTTGTATTGTATTCAAGGTTTAGGTCAATCAAGTGTAGTAGGTTGTGTGTCCAGGTTTAATCAGAATTGCAGATGGCAGAGGGTTGACACAGTGCACATTATAAACACAATTCTAACAAATATTATCCCAGCCTATCCCTCTCCTCATGCCCCAACCCTTTGCAACGCAATAATTTCTCAGAACACAACCCAGTAATCTGCTTTGTGTCCTGGGGGTGTGAGAAGATGCCAGAATTTACGACAAAGTGCTCTATGCTCTAGGCATAGAGAGATGTTTCATTTATTTTTTTGCTATGGTTGACTGACAACACTAAGATGGCTAGATGACAAGACCACACTTGTTAGAATCTCCATTGGCACTACATCTGACAGAGACATATACTTTTTTCTCCAGGAGCACTTGTCGGATAAGGTCTCCATTTACACCTGACCACCTTCTTAGTGTCTTGATAGTGAGGGAATCAATGGATTAATCCAAATGCTACTCATGAAGTTTACTTTGACGTCTCTTAGGCAAAGAGTCATTTGGCGAGAGGTACTTAACACATTCCTCCCTGCTAAATTCCCCCAAAACCTTCCTTCTTGTTTTTCCATGTAAGAGAGAGTAAAAGTACCTGTCTGGCACAACCAGTTACTATCTCGCTCTCATCATCAGCTCCACTAGTGCCTCTGGGCTTTAAAACATACCAGTGATGAACAAATCTATGTTCCACCCAACCTCAATTCCAGGAAGAGACTCCTGAAGGTTGAATGCAAACTGAAAATTGGTTGGTTCTCTGGATAGCTCTTTTTGTTTTTGAATGTATTTGTATTTATCATGGATCCCAATTAGCTGCTGCCAAAGCAGTAGCTACTCTTCCTGGGGTCCAGCAAAATTAAGGAAGTTTATACAATTTTAAAACATTACAATACATTCACAGATTTCACAACACACTGTGTGCCCTCAGGCCCCTACGCCACCTCTACCACATATCTACAGTACTAAATCCATGTGTATGTATAGTGCGTATGTTATCGTATCTGTCTGTGTGCATGCATGTGTCTGTGCCAATGTTTGTGTTGCTTCACAGTCCCAGTCTGTTTTTAAAAAAATCTAATTTTACTGCTTGCATCAGTTACTTGATGTGGAATAGAGTTCCATGTAGTCATGTCTCTATGTAATATTGTGTGCCTCCCATAGTCTGTTCTGGACTTGGGGACTGTGAAGAGAACTCTTGTGGCATGTCACGTACAGTGGGGAGAACAAGTATTTGATACACTGCTGATTTCGCAGGTTTTCCTACTTACAAAGCATGTAGAGGTCTGTAATTTTTATCATAGGTACACTTCAACTGTGAGAGACGGAATCTAAAACAAAAATCTAGAAAATCACATTGTATGATTTTAAGTAATTAATTAGCATTTTATTGCATGACATAAGTATTTGATACATCAGAAAAGCAGAACTTAATATTTGGTACAGAAACCTTTGTTTGCAATTACAGAGATCATATGTTTCCTGTAGTTCTTGACCAGGTTTGGACACACTGCAGCAGGGATTTTGGCCCACTCCTCCATACAGACCTTCTCCAGATCCTTCAGGTTTCGGGGCTGTCGCTGGGCAATACGGACTTTCAGCTCCCTCCAAAGATTTTATATTGGGTTCAGGTCTGGTTGGGATGGTGTTCTCGGGGTTGTACTCATCCTTCTTCTTCCTCCAAACACGGTGAGTGGAGTTTAGACCAAAAAGCTCTATTTTTGTCTTCAAAAAGCTCTATTCCTCCTCTGGATCATCCAGATGGTCATTGGCAAACTTCAGATGGGCCTGGACATGCGCTGGCTTGAGCACGGCGACCTTGCATGCGCTGCAGGATTTTAATCCATGACGGCGTAGTGTGTTACTAATGGTTTTCTTTGAGACTGTGGTCCCAGCTCTCTTCAGGTCATTGACCAGGTCCTGCCATGTAGTTCTGGGCTGAACCCTCACCTTCCTCATGATCATTGATTCCCCACGAGTTGAGTGCATGGAGCCCCAGACCGAGGGTGATTGATCGTCATCTTGAACTTCTTCCATTTTCTAATAATTGCGCCAACAGTTATTGCTTTCTCACCAAGCTGCTTCCCTATTGTCCCGTAGCCCATCCCCAGCCTTGTGCAGGTCTACAATTTTAACCCTGATGTCCTTACACAGCTCTCTGGTCTTGGCCATTGTGGAGAGGTTGGAGTCTGTTTGATTGAGTGTGTGGACAGGTGTCTTTTATACAGGTAATGAGTTCAAACAGGTGCAGTTAATACAGGTAATGAGTGGAGAACAGGAGGGCTTCTTAAAGAACAACTAACAGGTCTGTGAGAGCCGGAATTCTTACTGGTTGGTAGGTGATCAAATACTTATGTCATGCAATAAAATGCTAATTAATTACTTAAAATCATACAATGTGATTTTCTGGATTTAAAAATTACAGACCTCTACATGCTTTGTAAGTAGGAAAACCTACAAAATCGGCAGTGTATCAAAAACTTGTTCTCCCCACTGTAGGGTATGCATGGGTGTCCGAGCTCTGCGACAGTAGTTTAGACAGACAGCTCTACGCATTCAACATGTCAATACCTCTCATAAAAAAAAAGTATTGAAAAAAAAGGACTTTCAGCCAGGAGAGATTGACATACATATTATTAATATTAGCTCTCTATGTACATCCAAGGGCCAGCCGTGCTGCCCTGTTCTGAGCAAATTGCAATTTTCTTGCAAAAGTCCTTTTTTTGTGGCACCTGACCACACGACTGAACAGTAGTCAAGGTGCGAAAAAACTAGGGCTTGTAGGACCCTAGTGTTGTTAAGAAGGCAGAGCATCACTTTATTATAGACATACTTCTCCCCATCTTAGCTACTTCTGCATCAATATGTTTTGACTATGACAGTTTACAATCTAGTGTTACTCCAAGCAGTTTAGTCATCTCAACTCGCTCAATTTCCACTTTATTTATTACAAGATTTAGTTGAGGTTTTGGGTTTGGTGAGTGTTTTGCTCCAAATACAAATGCTTTTAGTTTTAGAAATATTTAGGGCTAATTTATTCCTTGCCACCGACTCTGAAACTAACTGCAACTCTTTGTTGAGTGTTGCAGTCATTTCAATCTCTGTAGTAGCTGACGTGTATTGTGTTGAGTCATCCGCATACATAGACACTCCGGCTTTACTCAAAGTCATTGGCATGCCGTTAGTAAAAACTGAATAAAGCAAGGGGCCTAAACCGCTACCCTGGGTAATTCCTGATTCTATCTGGATTATATTTGATAGGCTTCCATTAAATAACACCCTCTGTGTTCTGTTAGACAGGTAACTCTTTATCCACATTATAGAAGGGGGTGTAAAGCAATAACACATATGTTTTTCCAGCAGCAGACTGTGATCAACAATATCAAAAGCTGCACTGAAGTCTAACAAGAAAGCCCCCACAATAATTGTTTCATCAATTTCTCTCAGCCAATCATCAGTCATTTGTGTAAGTGCTATGCTTGTTGAGTGTCCTTCCCAATTCTGTTGTCAATTTGTTTACTGAAGAAAATAGCATTGTATCTGGTCAAACACAATTTTTTCCAGATGTTTACTAAGGGTTGGTAACAGGCTGATTGGTCTGCTATTTGAGCCAGTAAAGGGGGCTTTACTATTCTTGGGTAGTGGAATAACTTTAGTTTCCTCCAGGCCTGAGGCCACACGCTCTCTAGTAGACTTAAATTGAAGAGTGGCAATATCATCTGTTATTATCCTCAGTCATTTTCCATCTAGATTGTCAGACCCTGGTGGCTTGTCATAGTTGATAGACAACAATCATTTCTTCACCTCTTCCACATTGACTTTTCAGAATTCAAAAGTACAATTCTTGTCTTTCATAATTTGGTCCGATTGACTTGGATGTGTAGTGTCAGCGTTTGTTGCTGGCATGTCATCCCTAAGTTTCCTTATCTTGCCAATGAAAGTCATTAAAGTAGTTTGCAATATTAGTGGGCTTTGTGATGAATGAGCCGAGTTGGCTTTTTTCCCAAAATTTAATTTAAGGTGCCCCAAAGCTTTTTACTATCCTTCTTTATATAATTTATCTTTGTTTCATAGTGTAGCTTATTTTTATTTTTATTTAGTTTAGTCACATGATTTCTTAATTTGCAGTACGTTTGCCTATCAAACCATCTGCCTCCCATGTCTGCATCTGGGTCTCGCCTTGTGCCCTTATAGTGCGAACTATCGTGACACAAGGCGATACCCAGATGCAGAAACAGGAGGCAGATGGTTGGAGTTTAAGATGTTTAATAATCCAAAAGGAGTAGGCAAGACTCGTGGACAGGCAAAGGTCAAAACCAGTTCATAGTCCAGTAGGTAGAGAGTGGCAGACAGTCTCAAGGTCAAGGCAGGCAGAATGGTCAGGCAGGCGGGTACAGAGTCCAGAAACAGACAAAGGTCAAAACCGGGAGGACTAGTAAAAGGAGAATAGCAAAGGCAGGAGAATGGGAAAAAACACTGGTTGACTTGGAAACGTACAAGACGAACTGGCACAGAGAGACAGGAAACACAAGGATACATACACTGGGGAAAACAAGCAACACCTGGAGGAGGTGGAGACAATAACAAGGACAGGTGAAACAGATCAGGGTGTGACGGCCCCAGCAGACTTGGACCAGCTCAGCTACACTGTTTCAAAGCCGGGAACCACCATTGGGAGGCATGAGGAGCTGCTATTACGGAACAAATCAGTGAGTTAGCTCATAGGCAGCCTGCCACTTCTGAGAACCCCCAACCACCTAGTAACTTTTTACCGGTGAGTTTGTACATGCTATCCTGGCTCCCTGACAACCCCGCTTACCACCTCTGGAGCGATATTCTGGGGATCTTGGTACCTGCCGGGGTTTTCTTTCTCAGTGCTCCCTTATTTTTGAGCTACAGCCATCTTCATTTCCTTCGGACCTATCAAAGATAGTGTATATTATTACACTAATGTCAGGAAGGGCGCTCTCCTGTGCTACGGCAGTTTGAGTGCAACAATTTGCCATTTGTCGTCATCTGGAGGATTTTATGGCAGAGATGGGGAAGGTGTTGGATTCATGTTGAATGGGCCGGTCTCTCATGCAGCCTCACGGTCTGGTGAGGCTGGGAGCTCCGAGGATCTAAACCTGAGGTAGAAGCCACCGGAGAGGGAGACAGAGCCGAGGACGAAGACGCAGGTACCTCCGGATCCGATCTTGATTGGGAAGCCACCATTGACGAAGGAGGAACCTCTGGATCCAGGGCGGCAAATGTGATTCCCAGACTGTTGAAATGATTTGAGATCAGAGAAAGCACAATCCTAGGCTGTAATCTTCATTATATGCATGCAGCAGTATTCGAAGGAGGACCCTCAAACTGCCCTGGCCCCATGGGTGTTTTCATCAAATTTAACCAAACTTGATAACTTAACCAAACAGAGGCATATGTGGAGTCAATGGAATGAACCTCAACCTATAACAACATCAGTCAATTTTCCTAGTGGCTAAGAATGACGGTAGTGTTCCAACATTTCATACAGGTACTTACATGGTTTGTAATTTAGCAGCAAGAGTAACAAGCTCAGAAGTTTTCAAAAAGCCATTCCAATTTACTTGGTTGGTATGACCTTTAAAGGTTTCATCTAGAGAGCTTGAGGTCACCCACACGCACCAACATGCTTGCCTTTTACTCTGAAAATAAAGTCACAAAAGGTACTTATTTATTGAATAATTCTATTCATAATTGTACTCTTGATCTTGACTCAGAAAAAGAGAGAGAGAAATTGTACACAAAGGCCAAGTTTTTCTACAGTCGAAAAAGGACCATCTTAAAAACAGAAAGCAGATGCACACTCACAAACTTAGCATGAGGACTCCCATACCCATGCAATCATCACACGCATGCATGCATGCATGCACACACGCACACACAAACAGGCACACCATTCCAGCTTGTTGATAGACTCTTAAACCTGTAGAGCTGCGTAAAACCCACTTTGGTTGTAGCGTTCAACCCTCATCTCAGGAGGATACAGGGAGGAAAGACGGTCTGTTTGTACACACAACTCTTGTTTCTTGCATAGATAAGCCTACAACTGGGTTTCCAAAGTCGGTCCTGGGTTTTGGGTTTTAGCCCTAGCACCACACAGCTGATTCAAATAACTAACTCATCATCGAGCTTTAATTATTTGAACCAACTGTGTAGTGCTAAGGCAAAAACCAAAACCCAGACCGACTTTTGGGAAACCTTGTTGCAGGAACAAGTTTGGGAAACCCTGGCCCACAATGCAATCTGAAATATCCGGGAGAACACTGGAAACGATGCACTTCATTGCAGAATTATCAAAGCAATATAGAGGCCTTTACCAAGGTGTTGTTCTGGTGAGGTGTTGACTTGGTGAATTCCTAACTCAGGCCTATTTACTTGGGAGAGTGCCACACTGGGATGTTTCTTTTAATGTTGAAATACCACGCTTTGATCTTGCTCACCCTCTTTCTCACCCTCTCAAGTTCAAAGAAAATGGGTGTGATTAAGGTGTGCTGAGCTGGAGGTAATAGTAATAGCAGAAACCAAATCAGAAAATCCAGTCTACATGTAGAGTGTGAGTGACTGATGTATTATGTTGCTATATTTTTGGATCCCTTTCAACTGTCATATGAAGGGAGGTACAGTAAATTACTTGACTGAGAACAAATGAAACCAAACTGCTTAAGACTACCACTAACTGATCCCAATGTATCAGTGAGTTAGAATTCAAATCAAATCAAATTTTATCAGTCACATGCGCCGAATACAACAGGTGTAGGTAGACCTTACAGTGAACTGCTTACTGACGAGCCCCTAGCCAACAATGCAGTTCAAAAAAATAATAAACAAGGAAAAGAATAAGAAAAAAAAGTAACAAGTAATTAAAGAGGAGCAGTAAAACAACAATAGCAAGACTATATAGAAGGGGGTACCGGTACAGAGTCAATGTGCGGGGGCACCGGTTAATTGAGGTAATATGTACATGTGGGTAGAGTTATTAAAGTGACTATGCATAGATGATAACAACAGAGAGTAGCAGCGGTCTAAAAGGGAGGGGGGGGCAATGCAAATAGTGTGGGTAGCCATTTGATTATGTGTTCAGGAGTCACATGGCTTGGGGGTAGAAGCTGTTTAGAAGCCTCTTGGACATAGACTTGGCACTCTGGTACCGCTTAGCATGCGGTATCAGAGAGAACAGTCTATGACTAGGGTGGCTTGAGTCTTTTAGCAGACAGTGATGATACCTTTCAGGATGCTCTCGATGGTGCAGCTGTAGAAACTTTTGAGGATCTGAGGACCCATGCCAAATCTTTTTAGTCTCCTGAGGGGTAAAAGGTTTTGTCGTGCCCTCTTCACGACTGTCATGGTGTGCTTGGACCATGTTAGTTTATTGGTGATGTGGACATCCAAGGAACTTGAAGCTCTCAACCTGCTCCACTGCAGCCCTGTCGATGAGAATGGGGACGTGCACAGTCCTCTTTTTCCTGTATTCCACAATTATCTCCTTTGTCTCGATCACATTATGTTGTTATCCTGGTACCACACTGCCAGGTCTCTGACCTCCTCCCTGTTAGGCTTTCTCGTCGTTGTCGGTGATCAGGCCTCCCACTGTTGTGTCATCGGCAAACTTAATGATAGTGTTGGAGTCGTTCCTGGCCGTGCGGTCATGAGTGAACAGGGAGTACAGGTGGGGGCTGAGCACGTGTTGAGGATCAGTGCGGCGGATGTGTTGTTACCTACCCTTACCACCAGGGGGTGGCCTGTCAGGAAGTCCAGGATCCAGTTGCAAAGGAACGGGTTTATTCCCAGGGCCCTTAGCTTATTGATGAGCTTCGAGGGCACTGTGGTGTTGAACACTGAGCTGTAGTCAATGAACAGCATTCTCACATACAGTTGAAGTCAGATGTTTACATACACCTTAGCCAAATACATTTAAACTCAGTTTTTCACAATTCCTGCCATTTAATCCTAGTACAAATGCTCTGTCTTAGGTCAGTTAGGATCACCACTTTATTTTAAGAATGTGAAATGTCAGAATAGTAGAGATAATTATTTATTTCAGCATTTATTTATTTCATCACATTCCCAGTGTGTCAGAAGTTTACATACACTCAATTAATATTTGTCAGGATTGCCTTTAAATTGTTTAACATGGGTCAAACGTTTCGGGTAGCCTTTCGCAAGCTTCCAACGACAAGCTTCCCATTCCTCCTAACAGAGCTGGTGTAACTGAGTCAGATTAGTAAGCCTCCTTGCTAGCATACGCTTTTTCAGTTCTGCCCACAAATTTTCTATGGGATTGAGGTCAGGGCTTTGTGATGGCCACTCCAATACCTTGACTTTGTTGTCCTTAAGTCATTTTGCCACAACTCTGGATGTATGCTTGGGGTCATTGTCCATTTGGAAGACCCATTTGCGACCAAGCTTTAACTTCCTGACTGATGTCTTGAGATGATGCTTCAATATATCTACATACATTTCCATCTATTTTGAAGTGCACCCGTCCCTACTTCAGCAAAGCACCCCCTCAACATGATGCTGCCACCCCCATGCTTCACGGTTTGGATGGTGTTCTTCGACTTGCAAGCATCCCCCTTTTTCCTCAAAACATAACAATGGTCATTATGGCCAAACAGTTCTATTTTTGTTTCATCGGCCAGAGGACATTTCTCCAAAAAGTAAATTCCTTGTCCCCATGTGCAGTTCCAAACCGTAGTCTGGCTTTTTTATGGCGGTTTTCAGGTTATATTGATATAGGACTTGTTTTACTGTGGATATAGATGCTTTTGTACCTGTTTCCTCCAGCATCTTCACAAGATACTTTGCTGTTGTTCTGGGATTGATTTGCACTTTTCGCACCAAAGTACATTCATCTCTAGGAGACAACGCTTCTCCTTCCTGAGCTTGTGTATTATTATTTGTACAGATGAACGTGGCACCTTCAGGCATTTGGAAATTGTTCGCAAGGATGAACCAGACTTGTGGAGGTCTACAATTTGTTTCTGAGGTCTTGGTTGATTTCTTTTGATTTTCCCATGATGTCAAGCAAAGAGGCGCTGAGTTTGAAGGTAGGCCTTGACATACATCCACAGGTACACCTCCAATTGACTCAAATTATGTCAATTTGCCTATCAGAAGCTTCTAAAGCCATAACATAATTTTCTGGAATTTTCCAAGCTGTTTAAAGGCACAGTCAACTTAGTATATGTAAACTTCTGACCAGCTGGAATTTTGATACAGTGAAATAATATTTCTGTAAACAATTGTTGGAAAAATTACTTGTTGGAAAAATTACTAAAGAAATTTGTGGAGTGGTTGAAAAAGGAGTTTTAACCTCTCAGGGCTAGGGGGAATTGTTGGGAAGTTTGGATGAATGACTTGCCCAAAGTAATCTGCCTGTTACTCAGGCCCAGAAGCTAGGATATGCATATAGCATTGGATAGAAAACACTGTCTCTCATTAGAAATGTAGTGTTGTTCCGCTTGTGAATGTGGTGCGCGCTCTTCGTTATTTATCTTCCCTATTGAACATACCATTCTCCGTCTTAAATTTGATCATTTATTTAGATATTAGAGTACCTGAGGATTAATTGGACACATCGTTTGGACGAACTTTACTGTTAACTTTTTGGATTTGTTTGTATTCATGTTGAACGACTGAATAACTGAATCAAGCGCGCCAACTAAACTGATATTTTTGGGATATAAAGAAGGACTTTATCAAACAAAACAACAATTTTCGTGTGTAGCTGGGACCCTTGGGATTGCAAACAGAGGAAGATCTTCAAAAGGTAAGTTAATTATTTTAGCGTTATTTGTTACATTTGTGACGCCTGATCTGGGTTGGAAACGTATTTTGGTGTGGGGCACTGTCCTCAGATAAAGCCTTTTTGAAATCTGACAACGTGGTTGAATTACCAAGAAGTTAACCTGTTATGGCTGCAATCCCGATATCGGGATCGATATGACAACTACCAGTGAAAATAGAGGGCACCAAATTCAAACCACAGAAATCTCATAATGACAATTCCTAAAATATACATGTGTCTTATATCATTTTAAAGCTATTCTCGTTGTTAATCCAACCAAAGTGTCTATTTTCAAATAGGCTTTTCAGCGAAAGCACTACAAACGATTGTTAGGTCTCCACCAAACCACAATAAGCACAGCCATTTACCAGCAAAATATAGCATTCACAAAAACCAGAAATAAAGATAAAATTAATCACTAACCTTGAATTATATTCATCAGATGACACTCATAGGACTTCATGTTACACAATACATGCATGTTTTGTTTGATAAAGTTCATATATATATATAAAAAAAATCTGAGTTTACATTGGCGCGTTAGATTCACTAGTTCCAAAAACGTCAAGTGATTTTGCATAGCCACATCATTTCAACAGAAATACTCATTATAAATGTATATGATAATAAAAGTTATACACATGGAATTATAGATATACCTCTCCTTAATGCAACCGCTGTGTCAGATTTCAAAAAAAGTTTACGGAAAAAGGAACTCATGCAATAGTCTGAGACGGAGCTCAGAACATTAACCAAATTAGCCGCCATGTTGGAGTCAACAGAAACCAGAAAATGCATGATAAATGTTTCCTTACCTTTGATGAACTTCATCAGAATGCAGTCCAATAAATCCCAGGTCCACAATAAATGCTTGTATTGTTTGAAAATGTCCGTTAGTTATGTCCAATTAGCTACTTTGGGTTAATTCCAAAGTCACAAAGCGCGTCCACTATAAAGTGACGAAATGTCCAAAAGTTCCGTAACAGTCAGTAGAAACATGTCAAACGATGTACTGAATCAATCTTTAGAATATTGTTTACATATATCTTGAATAAACTTCCAACCGAGGATCGGTAGGATGGTCAGTTTTACGAGGGTATGTTTGGCAGCATGAGTGAAGGATGCTTTGTTGCGAAATAGGAAGCCGATTGTAGATTTAATTTTGGATTGGAGATGTTTAATGTGCGTCTGGAAGGAGAGTTTACAGTCTAACCATACACCTAGGTATTTGTAGTTGTCCACATATTCTAAGTCAGAACCGTCCAGAGTAGTGATGCTGGACAGGGCAGGTGCGGGCAGCGATCAGTTGAAGAGCATGCATTTAGTTTTACTTGCATTTAAGAGCAGTTGGAGGCCACGGAAGGAGAGTTGTATGGCATTGAAGCTCATCTGGGCTTTCTCCTATAGAGCTCAATTTTTATGGAATGGTCTGCCTACCCATGTAAGAGACGCAAACTCGGTCTCAACCTTTAAGTCTTTACTGAAGACTCATCTCTTCAGTGGGTCATATAATTGAGTGTAGTCTGTCCCAGGAGTGGGAAGGTGAACGGAAAGGCTCTGGAGCAACGAACCGCCCTTGCTGTCTCTGCCTGGCCGGTTCCCCTCTTTCCACTGGGATTCTCTGCCTCTAACCCTATTACAGGGGATGAGTCACTGGCTTACTGGGGCTCTTTCATAACATCCCTAGGAGGGGTGCGTCACTTGAGTGGGTTGAGTCACTGATGTGATCTTCCTGTCTGGGTTGGCGCCCCCCCTTGGGTTGTGCCGTGGCAGAGATCTTTGTGGGCTATACTCGGCCTTGTCTCAGGATGGTAAGTTGGTGGTTGAAGATATCCCTCTAGTGGTGTGGAGGCTGTGCTTTGGCAAAGTGGGTGGGGTTATATCCTTCCTGTTTGGCCCTGTCCGGGGGTGTCCTCGGATGGGGCCACAGTGTCTCCTGACCCCTCTTGTCTCAGCCTCCAGTATTTATGCTGCAGTAGTTTATGTGTCGGGGGGCTAGGGTCAGTTTGTTATATCTGGAGTACTTCTCCTGTCCTATTCGGTGTCCTGTGTGAATTTAAGTGTGCTCTCTCTAATTCTCTCTTTCTCTCTTTCTTTCTCTCTCTCGGAGGACCTGAGCCCTAGGACCATGCCTCAGGACTACCTGACATGATGACTCCTTGCTGTCCCCAGTCCACCTGACCGTGCTGCTGCTCCAGTTTCAACTGTTCTGCCTTATTATTATTGGACCATGCTGGTAATTTATGAACATTTGAACATCTTGGCCATGTTCTGTTATAATCTCCACCCGGCACAGCCAGAAGAGGACTGGCCACCCCACATAGCCTGGTTCCTTTCTAGGGAGTTTTTCCTAGCCACCGTGCTTCTACACCTGCATTGCTTGCTGTTTAGGGTTTTAGGCTGGGTTTCTGTACAGCACTTTGAGATATCAGCTGATGTACGAAGGGCTATATAAGTAAATTTGATTTGATTTGATCTGGAGGTTAGTTAACACAGTGTCCAACGAAGGGCCAGAGGTATACAGAATGGTATCGTCTGCATAGAGGTGGATCAAAGAATCACCAGCAGCGAGAGCGACATCATTGATCTATACAGAGAAGAGAGTCGGACCGATAATTTAACCCTGTGGTACCCCCATAGAGACTGCCAGAGGTCTGGACAACAGGCCCTGTGATTTGACATAATGAACTCTATCGGAGAAGTAGTTTGTCAACCAAGCGAGGCAATCATTTTAAGAAACCAAGGCTGTTGAGTCTGCCAATTAGAATGTTGTGATTGGCAGAGTAGAAAGCCTTAGCCAGGTCGATGAATACGGCTGCACAGCATTGTCTCTTATCGATGGCGGTTATGATATCGTTTAGGACATTGAGCGTGGCTGAGGTGCACCCATGACCAGCTCTGAAACCAGATTGCATAGCTGAGAAGGTACGGTGAGATTCTAAATGGTCGGTAATCTGTTTAGTTAACTTGGCTTTCAAAGACCTTAGAAAGGCAGGGTAGAATAGATATAGGTCTGTAGCAGTTTGGGTCTAGTGTGTCTCCCCCTTTGAAGAGGGGGATGACCGCGGCAGCTTTCCAATCTATGGGAATCTCAGACAATATGAAAGAGAAGTTGAACAGGCTAGTGATAGGGGTTGCAATAATTTCGGCAGATAATTGTAGAAAGAGAGGGTCCAGATTGTCTAGCCCGGCTGATTTGTAAGGGTCCAGATTTTGCAGCTCTTTCAGAACATCAGCTATCTGGATTTGGGTGAAGGAGAAGTGGTGGAGGTTTGGGCGAGTTGCTGTGGGGAGCTTAGGGCTGTTGACCGGGGTAGAGGTAGCCAGGTGGAAAGCATGGCCAGCCGTAAAAAATGCTTATTGAAATTGATTGGTAGTGACAGTGTTTCCTAGCCTCAGTGCCGTGGGCAGCTGGGAGGATGTGCTCTTATTCTCCATGGACTTTACAGTGTCCCAGAACGTTTTAGTTTATACTACAGGATGCACATTTCTGTTTGAAAAAGCTAGCCTAAGCTTTCCTAACTGCCTGTGTATATTGGTTCCTCACTTCCCTGAAAAGTTGCATATCACAAGGGCTATTCGATGCTAGTGCAGAATGCCACAGTATGTTTTGTACTGGTCAAGGGCAGACAGGTCTGGAGTGAACCAAGGGCTATGTCTATTCCTAGTTCTACATTTTTTGAATGGAGCATGCTTATTTAAGATGGTGAGGAAGGCACTTTTAAAGAATTTCCAGGCATCCTCTACTGACGAGATGAGGTCAATGTCATTCCAGGATACCCCGGCCAGGTCAATTAGAAAGGCCTGTTCGCAGAAGTTTTTTAGGGAGCGTTTGAAAGTGATGAGGGGTGGTCGTTTGACCACAGACCCATTACGGATGCAGTCAATGAGGCAATGATCGCTGTGACCTTGGTTGAAAAAGCAGAGTTGTATTTGGAGGGTGAGTTAGTTAGGATGATATCTATGAGGGTGCCCGTGTTTACGGATTTGTGGTTGTACCTGGTAGGTTCATTGATAATTTGTGTGAGATTGAGGGCATCAAGCTTAGATTCTAGGATGGCCGAGGTGTTAAGCATGTCCCAGTTCAGGTTACCTAGCAGCACAAGCTTAGAAGATAGATGGGGGGCAATCAATTCACATATGGTATCCAGGGAACAGCTGGGGGCAGAGGGTGGACTATAGCAAGCAGCAACGGTGAGAGACTTGTTTCTAGAAAGGTGAATTTTTAGAAGTAGAAGCTCGAATTGTTTTGGTACAGACCTGGATAGTAAAATAGAACTTGGGGCTGGGTGAGCGTTTTCTTGTTTGCTTATGGAAGAATACAGCTCATTCAATGTTTTCTTAGTGCCAGCCTTTGACTGTTGTGGTATGTTAAACAGCTATGAAAAATACAGATGAAAACTAGATAGATAGTGTGGACTACAGCTTTTCCTGATATACTCTACCTCAGGCGAGCAATAGCTTGAGACTTCCTTAGATATCTTGCACCAGTTGTTATTTACAAAAATACATAGCCCACCGCCCCTTGTCTTACCGGACACCGCTGTTCTATCCTGCCGGTACAGCGTATAACCAGCCTGCTGTATGTTGATAGTGTCGTCATTCAGCCACGACTCCGTGAAGCAAAAGTTATTACAGTTTTGAATGTCCCATTGGGAGTTTAATTTTGTGCGTAGGTCATCTATTTTATTCTCCAAAGATTGCACGTTTGCTAGCAGAATGGAAGGAAGTAGGGGTTTATTCGATCGCCTACGAATCCTTAGTCCGCCATTTGGCCCCTTTTTCTCCGGCTCCTCTTCAAGCAAATCACGGGGATCTGGGCATGTTCCAGAGAAATTCGCGTCGGGCTCATCAGATTCATTAAAGGAAAGAAAGGATTCTGCCAGTCCATGGTGAGTAATCGCAGTCCTGATGTCCAGAAGTTATTTTCGGTCATAAGAGACAGTAGCGGCAACATTATGTACAAAATAAGTAAAAAAAACAAGTTACAAAATATGCAAATCAACGAACAAAAACGTCTTCCTTCTTGTCCGGCGCCATTATTACATTACATAAGAATTCAGTGTTTAAATTCAGTGTTTAAATAGCAGCGTTAACGAATGGATAGGATTGTATCTAGGATGTAGTCTTTCAATGTACACAGGTTATTTTGTGTACACAGGTTCTTGTAGATCAGTATTGACACCCATGACTTTTTCCACATTTTGTTGTGTTACAGCCTGAATTTAAAATTGATTAATTGAGATTGTGTGTCACTGGCCTATCCCATAATGTCAAAGTGGAATAATGTTTTTAGAATATTTTACAAATTAATACAAAATTAAAAGCTAAAATGTCTTGAGTCAATATGTCACATCTACTCCCGCTCCGACGTGCAACATTGCTGGTTTACTAGCCACTGGTCCTGGCAACCCATCATTACGCACACCTGCACCCCATCATCAGTCACACCTGGACTTCATTACTACCTTGATTACTTACCATTTATCTAGCACTCTTTTCTGTTAGTCATCAGGTAGTATTGTTTATGTTTCCTTATTAGTTGCTTCTCTTTTTTTGTATTCAGTCCACGTTTGTTATCATTAAAAACTTCTTCGGGATAGGGGCATCATTTTCACTTTTGGATAAATAGCGTGCCCAAATTCAACTTCCTGCTACTCATCCCCAGAATATAAGATATGCATATTATAAAAGACTCTGAAGTTTCTAAAACCGTTTGAATCATGTCTGTGAGTATAACAGAACTTCTGTAGCAGGCAAAACGCCGAGGACAAACCATTCTGATTTTTTTTTATGAGGTCACTGTCTATTCAATGATTTTCATTGGGAAACGAGGCGCATGACTCGAAAAGTAGCGTCAGTTTGTTGTCTTCCTGTATTGAATACAGATAGTCCCGTCTTCAATTTGATCGATTATTAACATTTAAAAATACCTAAAGTTGTATTACAAAAGTAGTTTGAAATGTTTTGGCGAAGTTTTACACCTAACCTTTGAGATATTTTGTAGTGTAGCGCAAATTGGAAGTTGTGTTTTTCTGGATCAAACTTGCCAAATAAATGGACATTTTGGATATATATCGACAAAATTAATCGAACAAAAGGACCATTTGTGATGTTTATGGGACATATTGGAGTGCCAACAAAAGAAGCTCGTCAATCGATGGCCGACTACAGGAACAACAGAAAGAGAGGAAATTCGATTTTGCTCGCACACCCAGGGATCCCACCTTGCCTCTAAGTCAACCCGGAAGCTTTCGACGGTCTCTTTGCCGAGAGTACCCATGGCTTCCCGACCTGCCCTGAGGGCTGCCGAAGACGGCCACGTCACCGCTTCCTGAGCCTATGCCACTAGGCAAAGCTGGGCTATCGCCAGCGGAATAGCAATACAGGGTCAACACAAAGAGTTGTCTGTATTATGGGATTACGGGATTCTTGGTCATTTCGTGTCCTCTTGTCCTCTAAAGAAGCCAGGCTCACAGGTAGGAGAAAGGACACTGGTGAGCAATATGGACAATGTTCCTGCTTCCCCTGCTCACACTCCCTTTCATGCCATTCTGCTGTGGGGAGACCAGTCCAAATCTCTCCAGGTTCTCATTGACTCTGGGGCCGAAGAGAGTTTTTTGGACGCTACCCTGGCGTCCTAGCCCCTCTCCAATCCCGCTGGACGGGCGCTCTATAGGCCGAGTCACCTATTGGTGTCAGGGAACCACAGCGAGGTTATCCAGTTCCTGCTCACAAGTTCCCCCTCTGATTCCCGTGGTATTGAGATTCTCCTGGTTCCAACAATACAATCCCCTCATTAACTGGTATACTGGTGCCATTGGGGTTGGAGCCCGTTCTTCCACGCCCAGAAGTCAGCATAACCTGCCCCAGGATGTCTTCCTGGGGGCTCGGAAGGTGCATCGGACCTCTCTGCCATTCCCGCAGAGTACCAGGACCTCCGGGAGGTGTTCAGCAAGGCTCGGGCCACGTCGTTTCCCCTGCAACGACCCTATCACTGCGGGATTGACCTTCCCCCTAGCACCAAGCCTCCCTGGGGATGTCTGTACTCTCTGTCAGATCCCGGAGTCTAAGGCTATGGATACATACATTGAGGACTCCCTAGCTGCTGGATTTATTCGTCCCTCTTCCTCTCCCACCGGCGCAGGCTTCTTCTTCATGGAGAAAAAGGACAAGACCCTGCGCCCGTGCATTGACTACCGGGGACTCAACGACATTACGGTTATGAACCATTACCCGCTACCACTCATCACCTCGGCCTTCGACCGCTCCAGCGGTCCACTGTGTTTTCCAAGCTGGATCTACGGAACACCTACCACCTGGTGCGGATACGAGAAGGGGACCAATGGAAGACCTCCTTCAACACAGCCAGTGGCCACTACTAGTATCTGGTCATGACCTTTGGCATCACCAACACCCCTGCTGTGTTCCAGGCTCTGGTAAATGATGTTCTCTTTGACATGTTGAACTGGTTCGTCTTCGTCTACATTGATGACATCCCTGTCTTCTCCTGCTCCCCTCAAGAACACATGCTCCATGTCCGGCAATGCCTTTTGAAGAATCAGCTGTTTGTGAAGGCGGAGAAGTTAGAGTTCCATCGCTCCACCATCCCCTTTCTGGGTTAAATCATCTCTGCTGGGAGTGTCCATCATCTCTGCTGGGAGTGTCGTCAGTTCATGGTTGAGGCCGATGCTTTGGAAGTCCTTGACCTCAAGCTACTTCCCTGCACCTTCTTCTCCCATCGCCTCAACGCCATGGAAAGGAACTACTATGTGGGGAAACGGGAGCTTCTCGCTGTGAAGATGGCGTTAGAGGAATGAAGACACTGGCTGGAGAAGGCAAATCATCCGTTCATTGGGTAGACTGACCACAAGAACCTGGAGTATCTCCGCACCACCAAGCGCCTCATCTCCAGTCAAGCCGGGTGGGCCCTGCTGTTCACACGGTTCAACTTTTCCCTCTCGTACCGGTCGGGATCCAAGAATGTCAAGCCGGATGCGCTGTCCCGCCGCTATAGCCCCATGACTACTGTCGTGGAAATATTCAGTCAATAATATTTCCCAAATACCGGAGTTCAATGTCTCAGACTCAGATAGAAGCTCTAAAAGTGTTCTGAGGTTTGCATACACTGTTTGTGGTCAAATTGTTCCTACCATGCATTAAGACACGATCTGACGTCATATTCCATGATAACCGCAAAAAAGCACAGATCAGAACAACAGTTTAGCTCAATTAATTTCTGTTTCAGGAAATCCAGACAAGCATTGACTATATGACAAATCATTACATTGACCTTTTCTTAATAGCATTATCTCTATGACAAAAGTCAAAGAGCATAACAAAATATTGTTACTGCTAAAACCATTTTCCAAATCAGTTCATACTCCTTTTATTTTACTGGCGACCTCTTGGAAGAGTTACCAGATCAATTTGAATCAAAACAAAAATGAAAATGAAATCAGCAATACATATCACACTGCATTTAGAGTAACTGTCATCCCTATTTAACATATTTTTCTGAACAAAGTATATTCACCCAAAGACTATGACCCCAGGGAACAGGTAATTTTCCCCTTCTACCACATGATTCAGAAACTAAACAGATTTGAATAACTAATCAACTTAGAATTTACAACTCCTTATAACTCCCTAAGGAAATAGTAGTATCTCATAAAGTAATGGCACAATTTGAATAGAGACTGGTGTTTCTCATTCATTTTATAAATAACTCCCACCTGTGTCTATCATTTCTAGTGAGATCGATCAGGCCTCGCCAGGATACAGGGCATTTGACACCATTAAATATGTCCTATCCCTTTTGACAAGGAAAGTCCCTGTCCTTTAGAAACCATTTCAAAACTTTCCAAAAAATTCCATCCTTCTGCATAACCAATTTAAAACTGAATTGAAAAAATAAATCCCACTGTATCTACACCACTAACGCCTATTCGGAACCGGTAAATTGTGTGTTGCTGCTGGTGAACCATAGGTCCAGAACACACATGAACGGGCCTCACTTACCTGGAACTAATCCAGGTATTTTTTTACTTAAAACTGCTGAATATCACTTACTGACCTAATCCACTGTCCTTTCTCCTATCATTAAATGATTGTTTCAATCCACCAACATGTATGTATCTTTTATTTAGCATGTACTATTCTCTATAACCACCGCACCACAATGATCATGAACTAACAAAAAAAAAATTAAAGTTAATTTTAGGTTTAGTAACCCCATTCCTCGTTACCCCTCCTTCCTTTCGTCCATTCTAGAAATCTATTTCAGAATAAGACGACATAAAATGTCTCATGAGATCAAACCCCCAAAAAGTTGTTTAAGACATGTTCTCATACGTCTTCCTTAAAACATAGAACTGTTATCTCTATGAACCACAATAATCGAACCGAGGCTATACACCGATACGTGACATTTCCTCTCCTGCTACTCTCAAAAGGATTTGTTGTTGCTCTTTTGAAAAAGATGCAAACACATGTATAGCGGCATTTTCTTAGAATGTAGAGGGTTCCATTCCCACTTTATACACTCCCTTTTCCAATGATCAATAGCCCGACACCTAAAACAGGACCCTGTTTCTTTGGTTTCCCTTGGCCATTGAAAGTATAGTTAGTGACTTTCCCTGTGGCCCTATTAACCCCTTGCACGTCTGCAAAGTGAGCGGAGTTATATTCCACTCTCAAAACATCCTGCTCTATTTCATCCACTACCCTCCTAATTACCGTTTTGATCACAGGGTTCAAACCTGCCATCAAAGCAGAAGTGCAAATTATATCAAGGCAATCTCGTACCCAGTCTTTCTGTGGCTGAGTAATTCTACTTATTCCGGGTTTATCAGTTTGTATGTTTTGTTGGTAGAATGCTGACATCAAAACACTGGAATATTAAGCTTTTAATTCTGGTTTTATGTGATTGTGCCAAGTCATAATTGCCTCCATGAATTCTTTATTTGATTTGAATTCTCCGTCAGCAGGGAAATGTCTCCCAAAATTATCCAGTTCGCTCAATTCTTCCCATATTTGAGCCGAATTGGTAGAATGCTTGTGTGCTTCTTTCAGCGACTCCATGGCTTTAAAGGCTAGGTGTCCCACTAGGACAACTTCCTGTGAAACTGGAGGGCGCACAACTCAAAGAAATAATCATAAAAATGATCTTACCAATTATATGCATATCCTTGCTTCAGGTCCTGAGCAACAGGCAGTTTACTTTGGGCACGTCAGTCAGGCGGAAATTGAGAAAAAAGGACCCTAGCCCTAACAAGTTTATTAAAAAACAATAGCTCTATGTTACATGGAGAAACGGGGGCCGTTTCTCGACATTTCAATAGTTATTATTCCCAAACCTTTCCCTTCTATAATACACACCTTTTATTAACGTAGAGCTGAGTAAACCAATTTGTGAGCCACATGGCTGGTGTATACTTTACATTATCCAATGCTCAACACTCAGCTCAGGAGGAGGCTACAGGGAGGAAAGATGCTCTGTTTGTACTCACAACTCTTGTTTCATGCATAGATAGCCCTACAATGTCATCTGAAATGTCAGGGATTTTTATTTATTTATTGCAGAATGATAAAACCAATACAGAACATACATTGTTAATGTATCGATCTCTGAGTTAGTCTGTTTACCCTTTCCTTGTCAGAACAGCTGATTGACTTGTGTCTCTAAGATGGAGTGGACAGGCTTCTCTTTCTCTTCTGTCTCTTCATCTTTCATTCGGGGCACGGAGACCAGCAGCAGGGTGTCGGCGTGCACCTCCTCTTCATCTGATTGGACCACATTGTCGGTTCCGCCCCCTTCATTGTCTACCTCTGATGTGAAAGAGAGGAGTAGACAGGAGAGATGAGTAGGAAGGAATAGAAAAAGGAACCAAACGTCATGACAGTGACGTTCAAGGTAAAAATGAAAAAGACTACAATTACCACTGATAGAAATTTGTATCAAGCCGGACAGCCTAGTTGGGGTCAATTGAAATATAATTTAGAGTTTACCATCCTTTCTCAGTACCTCATCATTTTCTCAGTATTGTGTGAACAACAGTATGTCCTCAGTTGCACTGCCATGACATTTGAGATTAAAAGTGTTGCTGTAATTAAATAAATAAACTGGTGGAAAGGTGGAATGAACTGATGAGCTAAATCCCTTGGTGATAGGTGGGGCATATAGCTTTTTTCCAGGTGCACTTGTCGGATAAGGTATCCATTTACAATGTAATATTTAACATAAATGTTTAATTTACAACTTCCTGCATGGACAGATAACAGTGTAGGTCTACAGTGAACATATAGGGACTGAATAAACCTGACCACCTTCTTAGTGTCTTGATAGTGAGGGAATCAATGGATTAATCCAAATGCTACTCATCAAGTTTACTTTGACGTCTCTTAGGCAAAGAGACATTTGGCGAGAGGTACTTAACAAATTCCTCCATGCTAAATTACCCATATGCCTTCCCTCTCGAATCTCAGACAGGTAAAAATAGCTGTCTGGCACAACCAGTTACTATCTCGCTCTCATATCTCCAATACGTCATCCATGTTAAAAACCTGCCTGATCAGGATGAACAATATCTGGTAAAACCTTTCTTTATTCTGTGCTATGCATTTCGCCATCGCAACATTGAAGTGTTAGAGGCCTCCAGTTTTTTAAACCTGGGTCCTGTTTTAGCAGTAATGAAATTAGACCTCCTTGTTGAGTACCTGAAAGACTACCATTTGTATAAGAGTAATTAAAAGATGCTAATAATGGATATGTGAGTACATCAAAAAAGGTCTGATGGTATACCGTCAAGCCCTGGTGTTTTTCCAGACTGAAAATATTTTATTGCCTCAAAGTTTCTCTCCTGTAAGTTGGCCTTCACACAGGTATTTCTGTAAATGTGTTAATTTTACATTATTATTAGGCAAGAAATCCTTACCGTTAACATCATTCAGTGGAAATGGAAGAGACTGAAAGAAAACATGCTTAAAATATTTTGGTGAATCACGGGTACTGCATCATTTGTAACGAGTTTCTGTAAATTCTTTTTGGTAGAATTTCTATGTTGAAGATTCAATTTGCTTAATTTTTGTAATACATTACACTTGATCGTTCTTGAATAATTATCCTCTTATGGCTGCGATCCCCGTACAGGGATCAACATCGGGGGAAATTTCAGAGTGACTAACTAGAAATACAACGTCGTAACATTAAACATTCTTGAAAATGCAAGTGTCTTGCATCCTTCAAAAGATTAGTATCTTGGTAATCAAACTACGTTTTCCGATTTAAAATAGCTATTACAGAGAACAAATCCCATGCGTTTGTTTGAGAAGAGCGATCAACAACAAAAAACATTTTCTGCCATAACAGTTTTGACACATTCACATCTGAACGTAAAATTATGACTTACATTCTGATATCTTGCTCTTATTTCTCTTCCTGAGGGTCCCAGTGATCAAATGAAGTGCAGTTTTCTTTGATAAAATCCATTTTTATAGCCTAAAACGAAACATTTTGTAAACCGTTTGTGTCGTGAATTCCATCTCTATCAACCTTTTACGGAGCATTCGACGTAATTACACACACTAAACAATTATTTATCTAGTCATAGTTGGTTTCTTTACAATCCTCTGGATGCTTGCAACACAGCCAAACTTGATTGTTTTTTTTGCGGGGAGTATTGACCGAAGTGAACTGATTTGAAGACAACAAGCAATGACTTCATTGCACACCAATAATTTTAGCGAAGCTTCGTTGATTGACTGTATCTCTGCCCATTGATCACTGGTCTTCTTGAAATCTAGCTGGGTAGATAGCCAATGAGCTGAGGTAAACGTCAGTATGTAATGGTTATGGGTTGGACCACCATCCCTTGTTTGTAAACGCACGCGTAACGAACTTCATTCTTGCCTTGACCATCAGAGTAGTTGCAGTCATGCTTGTTACGCACAGCAGTGTTTTGGAAAGTAGTATTTTGGAAGCAGTATTTTTGAAAGTGTTTTTTTCAACGATTTCATTGAAGACATCATGAAAAATAAATCAGGAAAAGCAAAGTCCAAGTCTAAGTATACAGATTTTTACCAGATTCTAGAAGAGATTGGTCGGGAAAGTGAGACAGATTTTTTGTTTGAGGAATCTTTGAGTGAACACATATGATTCAAACTGTTTCTGCAAGGACAGGACGTACTTCTGGACTGGTAAGTGCTAATGCCGTTTTATGAAATATATATACAGTGCCTTGCGAAAGTATTCGGCCCCCTTGAACTTTTCGACCTTTTGCCACATTTCAGGCTTCAAACATAAAGATATAAAACTGTATTTTTTTGTGAAGAATCAACAACAAGTGGGACACAATCATGAAGTGGAACGACATTTATTGGATATTTCAAACTTTTTTAACAAATCAAAAACTGAAAAATTGGGCGTGCAAAATTATTCAGCCCCCTTAAGTTAATACTTTGTAGCGCCACCTTTTGCTGCGATTACAGTCGCTTGGGGTATGTCTCTATCAGTTTTGCACATCGAGAGACTGAATTTTTTTCCCATTCCTCCTTGCAAAACAGCTCGAGCTCAGTGAGGTTGGATGGAGAGCATTTGTGAACAGCAGTTTTCAGTTCTTTCCACAAATTCTCGATTGGATTCAGGTCTGGACTTTGACTTGGCCATTCTAACACTTGGATATGTTTATTTTTGAACCATTCCATTGTAGATTTTGCTTTATGTTTTGGATCATTGTCTTGTTGGAAGACAAATCTCCATCCCAGTCTCAGGTCTTTTGCAGACTCCATCAGGTTTGCTTCCAGAATGGTCCTGTATTTGGCTCCATCCATCTTCCCATCAATTTTAACCTTTAATCTTCCCTGTCCCTGCTGAAGAAAAGCAGGCCCAAACCATGATGCTGCCACCACCATGTTTGACAGTGGAGATGGTGTGTTCAGGGTGATGAGCTGTGTTGCTTTTACGCCAAACATAACGTTTTGCATTGTTGCCAAAAAGTTCAATTTTGGTTTCATCTGACCAGAGCACCTTCTTCCACATGTTTGGTGTGTCTCCCAGGTGGCTTGTGGCAAACTTTAAACAACACTTTTTATGGATATCTTTAAGAAATTTCTTTCTTCTTGACACTCTTCCATAAAGGCCAGATTTGTGCAATATACGACTGATTGTTGTCCTATGGACAGAGTCTCCCACCTCAGCTGTAGATCTCTGCAGTTCATCCAGAGTGATCATGGGCCTCTTGGCTGCATCTCTGATCAGTCTTCTCCTTGTATGAGCTGAAAGTTTAGAGGGACGGCCAGGTCTTGGTAGATTTGCAGTGGTCTGATACTCCTTCCATTTCAATATTATCGCTTGCACAGTGCTCCTTGGGATGTTTAAAGCTTGGGAAATCTTTTTGTATCCAAATCCGGCTTTAAACTTCTTCACAACAGTATCTCGGACCTGCCTGGTGTGTTCCTTGTTCTTCATGATGCTCTCTGCGCTTTTGACGGACCTCTGAGACTATCACAGTGCAGGTGCATTTATACGGAGACTTGATTACACACAGGTGGATTGTATTTATCATCATTAGTCATTTAGGTCAACATTGGATCATTCAGAGATCCTCACTGAACTTCTGGAGAGAGTTTGCTGCACTGAAAGTAAAGGGGCTGAATAATTTTGCACGCCCAATTTTTCAGTTTTTGATTTGTTAAAAAAGTTTGAAATATCCAATAAATGTCGTTCCACTTCATGATTGTGTCCCACTTGTTGTTGATTCTTCACAAAAAAATACAGTTTTATATCTTTATGTTTGAAGCCTGAAATGTGGCAAAAGGTCGCAAAGTTCAAGGGGGCCGAATACTTTCGCAAGGCACTGTATATATTTATTTTTTTTGCAAAAAAATGGCCCAGGAGAGCCCTGCTCCCCGAATGCAGCCAAGGGTGCCAGAAGGGTGCCTTGACCAACAAGAATTTGGTGAAGAGTTGGAGAGTCTGCTGAGTTCATCGTATGGCCAGATTGTACTGTTACAGGGAGCGAAAAGTGAAATCAAGAGCAAGGTGGTTGGTGGTGAGATGTGGAACAGGAGACAGGAGCCAGAGACAGAGCAGTACTGCAAGGAGAGGACAAAAGATTGTGTAAGGCAGGGAAACAAGCACAGCAGAGCAACAGGATCTTGAGAAAAGACAAAAGGCTAGAATAATAACTGACTGAGCAGAGATTACGATCTGACAGAGTGGAAGTGACAGAAATGGGTATATGTAGAGGTCTTGATTTATGGATGAGTTGCAGCTGGTAGGGATTTGCTCCGACTCCAGCACACCTGTCTCCAACCACACAATTAAACAGAGAGGGAGAGGGAGAGGGAGAGAGAGAGTACAGGGAAAGAACAGTAGGTCAATGAGACACTGGACGACCACCAGAGGTCGTAGCAGGAGCAGATGTGACATCCTCTATTTCCTTTATTAGTCTAATCTCTTTTGACCTAAACTGCTTTTGTTTTATTGATTGAGTATTGTATTGAATGGCCTCTAAAAGTACATTTGAAAGTGTCCTGTACAATAAGGGGATCTGCTGTATGTGGTACAAAAATGATTAATTGTTTTGTCTTGGTTAATTAAGAACAAATTGTCATCCAATAGGCTTTGGTTACATTTCCATTATCCTTGTCCACATGGGAATTCTGTAAGAGTTCTATGGAGGCCAATTAGATGGCGGTCTGATCGCATTCGGTCTCCAATTAATATTTTTGTATACTTTTGATGCCAGCAAGACCGAGACTAGGAAGTAGTCAAGACGGCTAGCTTGATTAAGCCTCCTCCGTGTATATCTCACTAAGGCCAGGGTTTTTAAACCTCCATATATCCACTAGTTCTAATGTATCCATGATCTTTGTGATCTCCTTAAGTGCTTAAGGGTGATAGTTTGAAGAGTGATTTCCTTTACGATCCATTAAGGTACCGTATTATAATCTTCCACCATAATAATAGATTATTTCATTGCTTGTGAGCTCAATAGATTATTGTATATATTTTCGTAAAAGAGTGGATCATATAATTTAATTATCCAAATCTGTTTTTGGTCCAATAGCATATTTCAAATAATCCATCTTCCTTCTAGATCTGTTTGCACAATCAGATCAACATTTGTATTAAATAGTATTATCACCCCTTTGAGTTTCTTTGCCCATGACAAAAATATATTTCTCTCTCAGTCCTTTTTCCCACCCAACCTCATCTATATTAGAGTTTCCTGTAAACAATACAGTTCTATTATTTTAGCCATGTAAAAAATGTCATATTTTTTATGATCTGCTAAGCCATTACAATTATAACTTGCTATACTTATTTCCCCACTTACCATGATACTCAAGTTTCAATTATACTTACCACAACAAAAGTTTGTAAACTTACCATTAAAAAGCACCATGATGATTAAGTGTCCATATAGTTGTACCATAATAACTTGCACTGTTAAGCATACTGTAGCTGAAACTTTGTAAACCTCCAATTGTCCTAATATTCCACCCACTCAAACCTCCCCCCGTATCTAGGTCTGTTGTCACTAAGACCATCAGACCATTTCCCTGACTAATGACGCACCTTTGCGTCCTAAGGCAAACCCTTGGCCGACAATTGGTGTTGGCCAGAGGGAAATATGGGCAGTCCCATGATAACATAAATATCTATGAGTATACTTAAGAGTACTAACTAAATAACATGGAAAACAATTTTTTTAAATAAAAAAATTAAAAACAGTAGCAATAATAGATAATATTAATATAAATAATAACAACACAATCTATAAATGCATACTCATATTAGAAAGTCCTAGCAAGACTATAAGCATGTCAGCACAGCCTGCTCACTTCATTGGATTAAATGGTTCTAATTTAAAAAATGAAAGAATGAAGAGAAAACAACATATCATCCATTACATGCAAGACATATTTCATGAAGTCCTCATTATATCCTGTTGTATTCCGAAAAAAAAAAAAATGCATAAAAATAAGAAGGACAAAGGAACATCGATTGTTACGGCCGCTAACGACTGCAAGTAAAATTTAGATTTGTCTAAGGGTTCACATTATATCCTGTTGTATCGTGCCGTGCCTGTTCCAGCACCAACTGCAAGCCAAACCCGGGCAGCCCTCTATGGGAAGGCATACCCAAGTTCAACTCACAGTCGACTCCGACACAGCCACGGCACGACAGCCAAGAACACATGCAGTACTGACAATCCAGAGCGAGTAAACCTGTAAAAGCAATCCTCTCTCCATCATACTAATTTTGTTTTTTATTCCAGAGTCGTTGCTCTATCACCTCGGCTGTTTTACACCTAGGCCTATATCATTAGGATCAAGGATATAAAAGGGTAGCACAAATAGCTTATATATAGAAATATATAATATACCCTTTTCTCGCTTAGAGAAGTGCTTAGCCAGTGTCGTGTCTTTACTATCATTAAATTGAATACTTCGTTTTTATCAAAGATTCTCTGTAATTAGTATTACGCGATCAAATGGATTAATCATGTAACTGTAATTAACTAGGAAGTCGGGGCAGCAAGGAAAATATTCAGATTACAAAGTTAGCATTTCCTAAAATAACTTTTCAGATATTTTATATCTGATCAAATAATCTTCTGATTAATGAATTATTTACTTTACCTTAAGTTAGTCTCTGCACAAACCTAGTCTTCACTATGAGTCATCCATACATCAATTGTCTTAAATAATTTATTTACTAAGTAATTCACAGAAATGCATAAACAAACAGTAGATAGTTACAAGGAAATGATAACGGAGTTTCCCTAGTGGGATAAACCGGTATCGCGGCTTGGTGGACAAAAAGGGAAGTGGGGGTCAACTACAAAGTTGATAATTATAACAATTGAAATGCTAATCCTTTACACATGAACACTCACTCATTCGGGAACAATTGCAATCAATATATATATCGTTACGCTCAGTGTGTCGTCTTGATCTCTGTTGAAAAGTTTGTTTCTTTTGTCGAATTGTCCGTCTCTCTCTCTCTCTCTGTGGTAAGGATCGTTCAGAGTGACATTCATTCGTTTCGTTGTGGAATGGACGTATCGGCGGTTGTCGTTCTTCGCATTCAATGATACCGAATTCCTAGCTGCAGACTAGTAATTAATATCAAAGACTTGTTCTTATTCTGTCGGTATCGAGAGTCTAAGAGTTTAAGCATGTGGTATGGTTAAAAGATTCAGCAATGGTCTGCAACCTTTGTACTCCCGTGATTGAGAGAAACATGGTCTGCTTGAGGATTTCTCAAAGTTGGGTTTTATTCGGAATTGCAGAAAAGGGGGTGTCCCAGGATGCCTGACCTTAACTGGTCTCATGGGCGGTCCTCTGATTCAGTTAAACTCAAAAGGGAATTGGAGTTTCCTTCATTAAACAGTCCAAAATCACACTACACAATTTTACAAACAGTATCATACTCACTCATTCATCTTATACAACAATTAGATGTAAACCTCATATCTGAGGTTATTATATAAACAGCGTTATGCTAATGTGGCCACACCGTCTCCCATGAGCTTCCCCAAGTTGTAACAAACGGTCCAGTTCGCAGCTGGATTCTTCACCGATCTTTTATACCTCCTCCGGATCATGAAATTTGTTTGGCCCTCAAGTTCTGTGAGGTGGAAGAAATTCCTTTGTCTCTTATACTGTGTGGCCATGAGGCAGGGTCTTCTCCTCACGACCTCTCTCTGTACTGTATGTGTAGTATAGGATGACATTTACATCATCAGGTCAACAGTGGGATATAAAACAATAACATTTTCAGCCATGCCATCGGACGCATTTGGTCTTGAATGCATTGATTATATAAATATCCATTAGCAACAATATATCTAAATCACATTGGATATACTCTGATTCTTGTCATTTCATGACAATGAGAATACCAATAACAATGCACTTCTGACGTGAAGGAAAAATACAAATAGCATTTTAGGGACATACAGTAAGCTATTTCTCTGGGGATATTCTGAAATTGAGTTAACAAATGATAATTTATACCGAGGAGAATGGGAAGAATGTCCCCAGGCACACCTCCAGTTAGGCTTGTCCTATCCTGTCCTGGTCTAACCAGCTGTGTTTTGGTTGTCCTTAGCACACTCCAGTCAAAATTCCACTGGGCTCAATGAGCTGATACTTACAATGTCATCCCCTGTGTGTGTGTGTGTGTGTGTGTGTGTGTGTGTGTGTGTGTGTGTGTGTGTGTGTGTGTGTGTGTGTGTGTTTGTGTGTCCACATGTATGCAAATGACCTGACACTGTGACTCATGTCATCATCATTATGTGAGATGATTTACAAGGAGAGGGAGACAGCCTGTGTTCATAAACATTCAGTTAACACACAGATCTATCTGACTCTTGCTGTACCTTTGGATTTGGCTGTCAGTTCAGCCAAAAATGTCAATTCTACCTGCTTCAGAGTCTATATCGACAGGGTCCACGTTGAAATGATGTTGTGTACATTTAGGTACTATTTGGTTGAGACCCTGATTAATGAGATTTCAACTTATATTCACCCACGCAAGAATACAGACAGAAGTTTGTTAAATTCCCAATGTGTTATTACTGCACTTTCAACCATTTAAAAGCACAACAAAGTTCAAATGGGATTACAATGTCAGCAATTTTGTATTTATTTAACGACTTTATGTGTTATCACTGTGCTTCTTCTAATAGCACAACCAAATGACCTGGATTGCAGTTGAGATTACATTTCAAGTACATAGTGCAAGTAGTTAACGCTGTTTGAGACTCTGCACAGAGTCTAGCAATTGTAAAGATCTCCGCAGACCCCGACATCCGCTCCCGAGTGGTGCAGCGGTCTAAGGCACTGCATCTCAATGCTTGAGGCGTCACTACAGACACCCTGGTTTGAATCTAGGCTGTATCACAACCGGCCGTGATTGGGAGTCCCATAGGGCGGTGCACAATTGGCCAAGTGTCGTCCAGGACTTGCCACCATTGTATAGGCCACCATTGTAAATAAGAATTTGTTCTTAACTGACTTGCCTCGATAAATAAAGGTACATTACAATATGCATGCTATCTTGACCATGTACACTATCTATGATTAGGATACATACGAAGACATTTATATTTACAGTAACCTTAAATGTGGCCATGGATGTGTTATTAATTTTAAGGTTGAATAAAAACTGTTACCTTCATTTGTAAGATAACCCTAATTAACTTTAGGCTATTTACTATATTACAAAAGTCTTATTGAATTGTGTTTGGTTTAGATTGCAACCAAATATCAACATTTAAATGAGTTGTATCTAATCCTTGGATAGTTTCATTTGAGCCACTGGCTTAATCCTATTCTTTAACATTTATTTTATGTTTAGTTGGAGATGTGAATCCAACAAATAATTTGTTAACTTAATAGTTTAATAGGCTATTTACCATATTGAAAAATAGATATTGAATTGTGTTTGGTTGTTTTTTAAATGTGTTTGTGCCACTAATTGTGTTTGTTTAGTTGAAACCCTGGGTCAAATTGAAACAACAGCTGTTGATGACTTCGCAAGTGCTATATAGGCCTAAATAGTATCACTGACGATATGTGAAGTATCCTTACATTTCATTTGCTTTGTTAAAAATCCCATTTGGAATGACTTCGATAGCAACATTGATTCTATTTAGTTATTAAATGATGGACCAAACATATTTGAAAAATAACTGGTTTATCTTAATTTTTTTTTCAATTAAAAACAATTAAAAACAGGAATGAGCACTGAGTAACAGGAACGGGTGCTTGTGTGTGTGAGAATAACGGGATGTCACAGAACTACCTTCAATAAAACAAAGATAAAACAGAGGTCATTATATTTGGCCAAAAAGATGCCTGATGAATCTTCACTGTAGATGAAACTGGGCTATCTGGAGGTGAAGTAAGTCTCCCTCCACTTTTTGCAGGGCTATCTGGAGGTGAAGTAAGTCTCCCTCCACTATTTGCAAAGTCTGCGCTTTTCCCTCGTACTAATGCTATTGACTGTTTACTTCCTGCCTGATGCTATGTCCTCCCTGTATTTCTGCTATTCTTTCTTTAAGTATCTCTCTCCTTTCTGGGTCGGCATCGCGTCAAGCACAATTTCTTTAATATGTTTTTCATTTTTTTTCTATATTGTTTTTATTTAACTAGGCAAGTCAGTTAAAAACAAATTGTTATTTGTCCCCTGCGGGGACAGTGGCCTGGGATTTGAAAATAAATAAAAACAATATAAATATATAACAAGTAATGTAATCTCTGTAAGTTATGTGTTCACATTGTAAAACTGAAAACACCTTCAGTAATTCCAACTGTAAAACTTCAAATCAAGAGAATAGTATCATAATTAATCAATGTATATACCAGACACACATTTAATATGTCTACTTCATTCAAAATTCTCACCCATGTTACTCTTATTCAGTCCTGTTATCCTTCATATGAGTAACAGGACTGAGTTTTTAGCATAGCATTAGCAAATACATGAAATGTAGCCACATGGTATTAATAATGGGATGCCCCCCCCTTGGGTTGTGCCGTGGTGGAGATCTTTGTGGGCTATACTCGGCCTTGTCTCAGGATGGTAAGTTGGTGGTTGAAGATATCCCTCTAGTGGTGTGGGGGCTGTGCTTTGGCAAATTGGGTGGGGTTATATCCTTCCTGTCTGGCCCTGTCCGGGGGTATCATTGGATGGGGCCACAGTGTCTCTTGACCCCTCCTGTCTCAGCCTCTAGGATTTATGCTGCAATAGTTTATGTGTCGGGGGGCTAGGGTCAGTTTGTTATATCTGGAGTACTTCTCCTGTCTCCTGTCTTATCCGGTGTCCTGTGTGAATTTAAGTATGCTCTCTCTAATTCTCTCTTTCTTTCTCTCTCTCAAAGGACCTGAACCCTAGGACCATGCCTCAGGACTACCTGGCATGAGGACTCCATGCTGTCCCCAGTCCACCTGGCCGTGCTGCTGCTCCAGTTTTAACTGTTCTGCCTGCGGCTATGGAATCCTGACCTCTAGAGACAGCAGGAGTCGTAGAGATACTCTTAATGATCGGCTATAAAAAGCCAACTGACATTTAATCCTGAGGTGCTGACTTGCTGCACCCTCGACAACTACTGTGATTATTATTATTTGACCATGCTGGTCATTTATGAACATTTGAACATCTTGGCCATGTTCTGTTATAATCTCCACCCGTCACAGCCAGAAGAGGACTGGCCACCCCTCATAGCCTGGTTCCTCTCTAGGTTTCTTCCTAGGTTTTGGCCTTTCTAGTGAGTTTTTCCTAGCCACCGTGCTTCTACACCTGCATTGTTTGCTATTTGGGGTTTTAGGCTGGGTTTCTGTACAGCACTTTGAGATATCAGCTGACGTACGAAGGGCTATAGAAATAAATTTGATTTGATAATAATAGCATGAGAACACTTAGCACCTGCAAATGGTTTACCAAAACTATCTTTAAAAAAACGTCTAAGAAATAATTTAGGTAACAGGAGATAACATTGAGATGGACTTTCAGTCATACTTACAATAGGATTACAATAGGATTAAAATAAAAGTGAGAGAACTTACTTTTGGTCTTCCCATCGCCTTTAGGAGACTCAAATGATGCTACTTCCTGTTGATCATGTGACTTGTGGAATGTCCCAAATCTTTTGAGGGGGGAATGTGTCAGGGTTGAGTGAAAACCTGGGGACATGACTAAAATGTGTATTTTAACTAACATATTATGAATTTCCAATGAGAAAATGTATTTTATGTCTTAATTGGAAACACAATAATACCAAACAAATAAGATTTCTGAAGGATTCTAATCATTATGTTTCATGGTGAAGTGTAGTGGTAGAGAGTGGAGATGGGCTAAAATCCTATTTTTCAGTGTTCTAGGTAGTTTTCATGACAGTTTTATATGATGTATCTTCAAATTGCAATTAGGACAAAGTGCAGGACACTTTGCTTGAAAATTTAATGTATTAAACAGATACATTTCATGCATATTTATGCATGTAATGTCCTGGGGGTGGAAAAGGCACCGATTCTGCGGAATGGCCCATATAATGAGCGCAGTGTAATCTCTATGTGGGCAACTTTAAAGCCTGGCCTTGATATTCAGGGACATTTCACTCCAGGGCAATTAGATTGAGTCATTAGTATGGGATCTAATTGTTGAATTTACCATCAATGATTAAATGTTAAGACTCATCAGCTATGCGGTGCCCAACTTCGCAGGGATTTGTAATGCACAGAAGTGTATGGGAAACTGCTGTAAACGATGTAAGTTCTTAGATGTGTTTTCAATGTGCGTTTGTTGACGCCTCTCCTCAAAAGGGCAGGACTGGATGAGATTGAGGGAGAAAGATTAATTAGCAATGGGGGGGGGTTCTAAAATGACATATGGAATTGTTTTAAGATGGTTATAGTATGGATCATTTAGCTATTTGATTTAGGATTTTACGACCCCTTTAGGTCTCCCCCAAAAATATATACAAAATATTTGATCAAATATTGAATTTGGCCTTTACTACTATAGCCCATAGAAACACATTGAAGAACACATTCATCAGACACAGTAAAAAAAACACAAGGAACAAGGTTTTGAAGTGCTTGTCCTATATCTCTGAGATATAAGAAAGCTCCGGAAATATATATTATCACGACTCAGGATATGACCGAGATGCAGACGCAGGAGGCGGATAGTTAGACTCTCAGACTATTTAATATAACAAATGGGCAGGCAAAAGGCAGATAGAGGGCAGGCCGAGGTTCGTAAACCAGGTCAGAATCAGGCAGGTACAGGACTGCAGGCAGGCTCCGGGTCAGGACAGGCAGAAAGGTCAGAACTGGGACGACTAGAAAACGACTTAAAACAGGAAACAAGCAGGTAAGACCTGACAAAAACAAGACCGAACTGGCAACAGACAAACAGAAAACGCAGGTATAAATACACAGAGGATAAGGGGTGAAATGGGAGACACCTAGCGGGGGGTGGACACAAGCACGAGACCGGTGAAACAGATTATATACAGGACCAGTCAACAGTTTGGACACACCTACTCATTCCAGGGTTTTCTTTATTTTATTACTATTTTCTACATTGTAGAATAATAATGAAAACATCAAAACTATGAAATACAACATATGGAATCATGTAGTAACCAAAAAAGTTTTCAACAAATCAGAAACATGGTATATTTGAGATTCTTAGTAGCCACCCTTTGCCTTGATGACAGCTTTGCACACTTGGCATTCTCTCAAACCCTTGAGTGGGTACAGTGCCATCCGTTTTGTCACCAAAGCCCCATACATTACCCACCACTGCGACCTGTACGCTCTCGTTGGTTGGCCCTCGCTTCATACTCGTAGCCAAACCCACTGGCTACAGGTTATCTACAAGTCTCTGCTAGGTAAAGCCCCACCTTATCTCAGCTCACTGGTCACCATAACAGCACCCACTCGTAGCACACGCTCCAGCGGGTACAGTGGGGCAAAAAAGTATTTAGTCAGCCACCAATTGTGCAAGTTCTCCCACTTAAAAAGATTAGAGAGGCCTGTAATTTTCATCTTAGGTACTCTTCAACTATGACAGACAAAATGAGAAAAGAAATTCAAGAAAATCACATTGTAGGATTTTTAATGAAGTTATTTGCAAATTATGGTGGAAAATAAGTATTTGGTCAATAACAAAAGTTTATCTCAATACTTTGTTATATACCCTTTGTTGGCAATGACAGAGGTCAAACGTTTTCTGTAAGTCTTCACAAGGTTTTCACACACTGTTGCTGTATATCTCACTGGTCACCCCCAAAGCCAATTCCTCCTTTGGTCGTCTTTCCTTCCAGTTCTCTGTTGCCAATGACTGGAACAAACTGCAAAAATCTTTGAAGCCGGAGACTTACATCTCCCTCACTAGATTTAAGCACCAGCTGTCAGAGCAATTTACGGATCACTTGCACCTGTACATAGCCCATCTGTAAATAGCCCATCTATCTACCTACCTCATCCCCATACTGTATTTATTTATTTATTTGCTCCTTTGCACCCCAGTATCCCTACTTGCACATTAATCTTCTGCACATCTACCATTCCAGTGTTTAATTGCTATGTTGTAATTACTTCGCCACCATGGCCTATTTGTTGCCTTAACTCCTTAACTGTTTTCTTTTGTTCTACTGTATTAGTAGAACAAAACTGTATTATTGACTGTGTGTTTGACTGTATGTTTTGTTTATTCCATGTGTAACTGTGTTGTATGTGTCGAATTGCTTTGCTTTATCTTGGCCAGGTCGCAGTTGCAAATGAAAACTTGTTCTCAACTAGCCTACCTGGTTAAATAAAGGTAAAATAAAAAATTACTAAAATAAAATAAATAGTCCAAACTTTTGACTGGTACTGCATACATACGGTGCATTCGGAAAGTATTCAGACCCCTGGACCTTTTCACCATTCTGTTAGGTTACAGCCTCATTCTAATCTCATTTCCCTCCCTACATCTACACACAATAACCCATAATGACAAAGCAAAAAGTTTGACAATTTATTAAAACAAAAAAACGGAATAACCCATTTACACAAGTGTTCAGACCCTAAACTCCATACTTTGTTGAAACACCTTTGGCAGTGATTACAGCCGCAAGTCTTCTTAAGTATGACACTACAAGCTTGGCATACCTGTATTTGGGGTGTTTTTCCCATTCTTCTCTGCAGATCATCCTCAAGCTCTGTCAGGTTGAATGGGGAACGTTGCTCAACAGCTATTTTCAGGTCTCTCCAGAGATGTTTGATCGGGTTCATGTCCACTCTAGGACATTCAGAGACTTGATCCGAAACCACTCCTGCATTGTCTTGGCTGTGTGCTTAGGGTCATTGTCCTTTTGGAAGACGAACCTTCGCCCCAGTCTGAGGACCTGAGCTCTCTGGAGCAGGTATTCATCAAGCATCTCTCTGTACTTTTATCCATTCACCTTTCCCTTGATCCTGACTAGTCTCCCAGTCCCTGGAGCTGAAAAACATCCCCACAGCATGACGCTGCCACCACCATGCTTCACCGTAGGGATGGTTCCAGGTTTCCTCCAGACGTGATGCTTGGCATACAGGCCAAAGAGTTCAACATTTGTTTCATTAGACCAGAGAATCTTGTTTCTGATGGTCTGAGAGTCTGTAGGTGTCTTTTGGCAAACTCCAAGTGGGCAAAACAGAAAACATGGTCTCATGGTTTGACAAACACCGCTCTAGCTCATAGGCGGATGCAGTGGATTGAGACGCAGCCCATGCAAAAAAACAGACATCTCTAGCTTAAATTGACACACCAGGTTTCAATTGGCTGTTGAAAAAAATAGAAAGAGAGTGAGAGAAAGAAGGATGTGGGTTGTTTGTGGCGGTGGAGTGCCCCTCTGCATCCGTGTCCTGAGATGCAGTTCTGACTCGCTGTCATATGCAACTGTCGAAAATAATAACCCTAACACATGCCTGACAACTTGCAGACTTGTTTACGTGTTGCTGTGCGTTTTGTTGCCAACCTATTTTGCTACCTGACAACTTTACGGCTTCTACTTTTTAATTACCGTTTATATTTTTGTTTTTTCCTCAACTTTTTCACTCCGGGCGCTTTATCTGGACATGGTTCGTCAGGACCTCCAACAGCCGAAGCTAAGTAGTAACATTAACATGATGCCTTCTAATTGCAGTCGCTGTACTCATAATATACAGGAGAACGATCGCCTTACGGCGAGGATAGCTGTGCTACAAGCCCAGCTTCAGACGCAATCGTTAGGCAAGGGTAATTTCAGTGTAGGAAAGGATGAAACAGCGTCTGTGCCACCAGTAAGTACAGATAGTAGTATAAATCCCCTGGCACAGTCCCCACAGCCGGACAACTTTCTCATGGTTTCTGGAAGGAAATGCTGTAGGAATGCTCAACCGGTGTCGCTCATTCAGCCAACAGAAACTTTCAACCGGCTCCCCCATTAAACAGCGAGTTGGAGTCAGAGGCCGAGCCTTCTCTTGTTTCTACTCCTCCCGTTACGGGGTCTGAGACACCGAAGCTTCCCACCATTAGCTCTGACAAATTGAAAACTCTAGTCATTGGCGACTCCATTACACGCAGTATTAGACTTAAAACGAATCATCCAGCAATCATACACTGTTTACCAGGGGGCAGGGCTACCGACGTTAAGGCTAATCTGAAGATGGTGCTGGCTAAAGCTAAAACTGGTGAGTGTAGAGAGTATAGAGATATTGTTATACACGTCGGCACCAATGATGTTAGGATGAAACAGTCAGAGATCACCAAGCGATCACTGACCTGCTGAGGAGTGACGGACTCCATCCTAGCTGGAGGGGTGCTCTCATCTTATCTACCAACATAGACAGGGTTCTAACTCCTCTAGCTACACAATTAAATAGGGTGCAGGCCAGGCAGCAGGCTGTTAGCCAGCCTGCCATGATAGTGGAGTCTGCCACTAGCACAGTCAGTGTAGTCAGCTCAGCTATCACCATTGAGAGCGTGTCTGTGCCTCGACCTAGGTTGGGCAAAACTAAACATGGCGGTGTTCGTCTTAGCAATCTCACTAGGATAAAGACCGCCTCCATTCCTGTCATTATTGTAGGAGATCATGATACCTCACATCTCAAAATAGGGCTACTTAATGTTAGATCCCTTACTTCAAAGGCAATTATAGTCAATTAACTAATCACTGATCATAATCTTGATGTGATTGGCCTGACTGAAACATGGCTTAAGCCTGATGAATTTACTGTGTTAAATGAGGCCTCACCTTCTGGCTACACTAGTGACCATATCCCCCGTGCATCCCGCAAAGGCGGAGATGTTGCTAACATTTACAATAGCAAATTTCAATTTACAAAAAAAAAAATGCAGTTTTCGTCTTTTGAGCTTCTAGTCATGAAATCTATGCAGCCTACTCAATCACTTTATATAGCAGGCCTCCTGGGCCATTTACAGCGTTCCTCATTGAGTTCCCTGAATTCCTATCGGACCTTGTAGTCATAGCTGATAATATTCTAATCTTTGGTGACTAATATTCACATGGAAAAGTCCACAGACCCACTCCAAAAGGCTTTCGGAGCCATCATCGACTCAGTGGGTTTTGTCCAACATGTCTCTGGACCCACTCACTGTCACAGTCATACTCTGGACCTAGTTTTGTCCCATGGAATAAATGTTGTGGATCTTAATGTTTTTCCTCATAATCCTGGACTATTGGACCACCATTTTATTACGTTTGCAATTTCAACAAATATCTGCTCAGACCCCAACCAAGGAACATCAAAAGTCGTGCTATAAATTCACAGACAACACAAAGATTCCTTGATGTCCTTCCAGATACCCTCTGTCTACCCAAGGACGCCAGAGGACAAAAATCAGTTAACCACCTAACTGAGGAACTCAATTTAACCTTGCGCAATACCCTAGATGCAGTTGCACCCCTAAAAACTAAAAACATTTCTCATAAGAAACTAGCTCCCTGGTACACAGAAAATACCCAAGCTCTGAAGCAAGCTTCCAGAAAATTGGAACGGAAATGGTGCCACACCAAACTGGAAGTCTTCCGACTAGCTTGGAAAGACAGTACTGTGCAGTACCGAAGAGCCCTTACTGCTGCTCGATCATCCTATTTTTCTAACTTAATTGAGGAAAATAAGAACAATCCAAAATTCCTTTTTGATATTGTCGCAAAGCTAACTAAAAAGCAGCATTCCCCAAGAGAGGATGGCTTTCACTTTAGCAGTGATAAATTCATTAACTTCTTTGAGGAAAAGATCATGATTATTAGAAAGCAAATTACGGACTCCTCTTTAAATCTGCGTATTCCTTCAAAGCTCAGTTGTCCTGAGTCTGCACAACTCTGCCAGGACCTAGGATCAAGAGAGACGCTCAAGTGTTTTAGTACTATATCTCTTGACACAATGATGAAAATAATAATAATAATAATAATAATAATAATAATAAATCAAATTTATTTATATAGCCCTTCGTACATCAGCTGATATCTCAAAGTGCTGTACAGAAACCCAGCCTAAAACCCCAAACAGCAAGCAATGCAGGTGTAGAAGTATTCCATTTAAAATCAGCAGTTTCCAGCTACAATAGTCATTTACAACATTAACAATGTCTACAACTGAAATACTGTACAACTGTATTTCTGATCAATTTGATGTTATTTTAATGGACAAACAATTTGCTTTTCTTTTTAAAAACAAGGAAATTTCTAAGTGACCCCAAACTTTTGAATGGTAGTGTGCATTGCATTTATTTTCCGAAAGAGTGGTCGATCATGTGCAGATTATTCATATTTCCATGAGTGTAGCTTCCAAATATATGTACGATAAGTTCTCACTTTGTCTCCCCTCTCCTTCCATTGTGTAACCAAACGGTCATGCTTTTGTTAGTCCACTAGGACCTGTTTTCACTGTATTATGTATGTAATCAATAACAGAGGTTGTGTGTGTTTACATATTCTGTGTGATGATTTAGTTAGTAAATAAATAATTAAGCCAATTTGTGTATCACTGATTCATCACTTAGGTTAGTGTTTGTGTAGATATTCACGAATTGTGCTACGTTCAGAATGAGACTGATGAGGTAATAATTAATAATTGACGGTTTTGACATAAGTGATATTTAAATATTTTTTGAGTTTGTCATGTTATGTAACTTGTTAAAGAACTTTTCCCGTGGTGCCCCAAATTCCTAGTGAGTTAATTGTTACATTAGTAATTTAATTGAGTAATAATTCAACGTACTAGGTAATTATTCAATAAATAGCAGTCATCACATGAATGATAGTCATGTCACGACAAGTGTATGACATTAGTGGTCATATAGGGCCCTGTGGTTACATGACCTGGATGTTAATCTTTATTTAAAGCTTTGTCATCAAACTGTCCCCCTTTTATGTCAGATGGTGCAGCACCATCCTCAGACAATTGCATACATTTGGTCTAATTTTTGGTCTAAATCTTGGTCCAATTCTCATCTCTGGAAAGGCTTAAAATTAAGGCCATGTGACATGATTAACCAAAACAAAAGAGCCTAGTCATAAGATTATAAGGTCTAAGACCATGGCAACATATAATGATGTCACTAGCAGCAAGGCCAGCAGTCTTAAGGTAGTTCTAGCTCTGATGGCAAAACAACAGTCAGCAGCAGATCAGCAGTCTGATAGCAGAGCGCTCGGTCTCTCTCGTGCTGTCTCTCTCTCGCTCTCTCTCGCTCTCTCGCACTCTCTCTCTTTCTCTCATGCTCTCTCGTTCTCTCATTCTCTCTTGCTCTCGCTTTCTCCTTTGCTCTCTACTGGCCAACCAATGCACAGTATGAGCAACACATACAAGGCCCTGTTCAGTGACCCCAACATGTCAGACACTTTTCTGTCTTAGCCTCCACTCCACACAAGCTATTGTGACTTAAGTCTAGCTCTCCTTGTCCCATGATATGACTTTGGAGACCTACTGTAACATCCTTCTGAGTTAACAGAAAGGTCTCAACTATTTTGTACAGTTTCGGGCCTGGTTTCACAATAGCAATGGAACTAAAGCTTACGAGTTGTTTTAACGATGCATCTTTCCTATAATTGCCGAAGGTATAACATGCTTTTCCCGAAACACCACATAGATGTAACCTTCACTAAGTGTGTCGTTGGAGCATATGCCAATACTGGTAGGATCCATTCAAATCTTACTTTAAGATTATAATTAGTCCACAATACTGACGACAGAGAGAGATTATCACCTATGTCTGCAAATATTGAGGCACCTTATTCTAATGTTTACCCTATAATAATGCACTATGTCACAGATTACACATCCATAAATATTCTGATGCAAAAATTACAAACAGTAGCTTACAAATAGCAAAATAGAACTCAATTGATTGAACATGACTTGATTTCAGTATGATTGAAATATATGTAGCCTTTGCTGTATTTACAGTGCCTTGCGAAAGTATTCGGCTCCCTTGAACTTTGCGACCTTTTGCCACATTTCAGGCTTCAAACATAAAGATATAAAACTGTATTTTTTTTGTGAAGAATCAACAACAAGTGGGACACAATCATGAAGTGGAACGACATTTATTGGATATTTCAAACTTTTTTAACAAATCAAAAACTGAAAAATTGGACGTGCAGTATTCAGCCCCTTTACTTTCAGTGCAGCAAACTCTCTCCAGAAGTTCAGTGAGGATCTCTGAATGATCCAATGTTGACCTAAATGACTAATGATGATAAATACAATCCACCTGTGTGTAATCAAGTCTCCGTATAAATGCACCTGCACTGTGATAGTCTCAGAGGTCCGTCAAAAGCGCAGAGAGCATCATGAAGAACAAGGAACACACCAGGCAGGTCCGAGATACTGTTGTGAAGAAGTTTAAAGCCGGATTTGGATACAAAAAGATTTCCCAAGCTTTAAACATCCCAAGGAGCACTGTGCAAGCGATAATATTGAAATGGAAGGAGTATCAGACCACTGCAAATCTACCAAGACCTGGCCGTCCCTCTAAACTTTCAGCTCATACAAGGAGAAGACTGATCAGAGATGCAGCCAAGAGGCCCATGATCACTCTGGATGAACTGCAGAGATCTACAGCTGAGGTGGGAGACTCTGTCCATAGGACAACAATCAGTTGTATATTGCACAAATCTGGCCTTTATGGAAGAGTGGCAAGAAGAAAGCCATTTCTTAAAGATATCTATAAAAAGTGTCATTTAAAGTTTGCCACAAGCCACCTGGGAGACACACCAAACATGTGAAAGAAGGTGCTCTGGTCAGATGAAACCAAAATTGAACTTTTTGGCAACAATGCAAAACGTTATGTTTGGCATAAAAGCAACACAGCTGAACACACCATCCCCACTGTCAACCATGGTGGTGGCAGCATCATGGTTTGGGCCTGCTTTTCTTCAGCAGGGACAGGGAAGATGGTTAAAATTGATGGGAAGATGGATGGAGCCAAATACAGGACCATTCTGGAAGAAAACCTGATGGAGTCTGCAAAAGACCTGAGACTGGGACGGAGATTTGTCTTCCAACAAGACAATGATCCAAAACATAAAGCAAAATCTACAATGGAATGGTTCAAAACTAAACATATCCAGGTGTTAGAATGGCCAAGTCAAAGTCCAGACCTGAATCCAATCGAGAATCTGTGGAAAGAACTGAAAACTGCTGTTCACAAATGCTCTCCATCCAACCTCACTGAGCTCGAGCTGTTTTGCAAGGAGGAATGGGAAAAAATGTCAGTCTCTCGATGTGCAAAACGGATAGAGACATACCCCAAGCGACTTACAGCTGTAATCACAGCAAAAGGTGGCGCTACAAAGTATTAACTTAAGGGGGCTGAATAATTTTGCACGCCCAATTTTTCAGTTTTTGATTTGTTAAAAAAGTTTGAAATATCCAATAAATGTCGTTCCACTTCATGATTGTGTCCCTCTTGTTGTTGATTCTTCACAAAAAAATACAGTTTTATATCTTTATGTTTGAAGCCTGAAATGTGGCAAAAGGTCTCAAAGTTCAAGGGGGCCGAATACTTTCGCAAGGCACTGTATATTAATGCAATAATCTCTGTTTACATTTGAAGCGTATTTGTATCCGTCGCTGGATTGTAACAACCTTGCATTTGTATTTAACTTTGCTCTGAAGTTATCTGAGACGGATAAACATATTGATTGTGTGTTTCGTAGAGATTTTCAATGCATGAAGTGACGTGAAAGGACAAAAAAAGCATCTAACCACACCCTTAGCTGTTCTACAAATGGTCTGAGGCAGTTGGTAATCGCTATTAAATGACTATTTAACGATGTTCCCATGAAGGTTCTATCTTAGCTTTAAGATTATTTTGGGAAACTGGGCCCAGAGTAGTAGGCCATTAGTCGAACTTTAGCCATCCGCAGAGCTAACATTAGTTAGTCATTCTCCAACACTTTTGATCCAACACAAGACCTCTGCCACCTCCAATCCTCTCCTTCCTGTCTCACCCAATACTGGTCCATCATTACCTTAAAGCCCTTAGTCCCTTACACAGCACACAGACAATCCTTCTGCGCTAGGTTTTAGCTTGTTTATTTATTTATGTGTGTGTGTGTGTGTGTGTGTGTGTGTGTGTGTGTGTGTGTGTGTGTGTGTGTGTGTGTGTGTGTGTGTATATGTGCATGTCAGTTAAAGAAAAGGGACTTTACTCAACCCAAGCGTCTGTGCCTTATTGTGCATTATGCCTGATGTTTTAGTAATTTGACCGATTCGTTGTAAGGCTTTGTGAGCTGTGTTTTAGTGCTTAACCCAATAGCACTCAGGCGAACATATGATCTCATGTATTTTAATGCCGTTGTGTATATTGAGGTCAACCAAAAGAATGCTAGAAAGTCAGTAATTAGTTGTACTTACAGTTTTACAGTGGAACATATTTGTCATTATTTCAGCACAGAAGAGAATCTACAGTATTTTTCTGAGAAAAAAAACTAATACCGAATAGAACCAACTAGAACTGAATAGAATGCAATAGAAAACCAGGAGGTGAGTGTTTGGATTTATGAATCTTGCAGGTTAAGTGCTCTGCACAATGAACCACTTTGATTGCTGCACAAAACTCTGCAGGCCATGAAACAAATTGTTTTCCCATAGAGCTGCATCCAAATCTCAAAATGTTTCCTCCCTCTCTTTTTGACTGATGTCATTTCTCTCTATCCCGTTAGATTTTTCTCTCCATCCCCTTTGTATATCAGCTTTCTGCCTCTTTCTCTCTGGGTAGCAGATCAGTCTCTCCATGAATTTCCCCCAGCATGTAGAGGAGAGAGGAGGAGGAGATAGAGGAGAGGGGGATGAGGGGGGAAGTACAGGTTAAAAGGCCCGGGGCCAATAGGGGAGACTGACCACATGATTACCCCTCATCCCCATGGTTATCCATTTGTGGTCATACCTGTCTGCCTCCTCTCCACTCTAACTCTGGCTCTAAACTGCCTACCTTTAGGCTTCCCCTGCTCAATGGGCTTGTCTCTCTGACCATATCTTGTGAGGGCCAAGCAGTACACATGGTCTTTTATTTGGCTTCCCTTGTGGAAAAATGAATCCTTTGTCATCCTTTTTGCATGTATATGTGTGTGTCTCTGTGTGTGTGTGTTTGTGTTTGTCCATGTGTGTGTGTTTGTTTGAGAGTGAGAGAAATAGAGAGTGTAGAGATTCTCTATCACTCTGATAGTTGATGGCCGGCTCACACCCACTCCTCTTCCCCTGAGGATGCAGCGATAGTCTCCCCCACCCTCGTTACGGTCTCTAGCTGGACCATCTCTACATATTTCTGCCATTATTTACAGACCCAATCCTCTCTCTCCCTCTCCCCTCAGCCACAGCAGTCTGGCAAGTGATAAATCATGTATTAGTGTGAGCTCACTGCAGCACCACAACAGCCTGCTACCTACTCCTTCACACATTTGAATCAAATCAACTGATGTAGACTTGACCATAAAATACTGGCTTACGAGCCCTTCCCAATGATGCAGAGCTTGAAAATGATAATGCAAATAAAAAATTAAATAGTAACACAATAGGAATATAATAATGTGCAGAGTTACAAGGGATTAGAGGTAGATATGTACATGAAGGCAGAATAAAGTGATTAGGCATCAGGATAGATAATAATAAGAGTCAAATAAAAAAAACTGATAGTAGGAGCAGAAAATGATGACTGTTAAAGTGTTTGTGTGTGTGTGTGTGTGTGTGTGTGTGTGTGTGTGTGTGTGTGTGTGTGTGTGTGTGTTATGTGTGCATGTGTGTATGTAGTGAATGTGTGTGGGTTTTGTGTGGGAGGGTCAATGTAGTGTTTGTGAGTGTGTATATATAGTCTAATGAGTGTGCGTAGGGTCAGTGAAAAATAGATCATTAGTACAACACTCACACAGGGGAGTAGAGTGATAATGGTCAGTGCTGCTACTGTCCTTGCCCCAACCACCATCACCATTAGGGCACTTTAAATACACCAACCTCCCGCCACAAGTTGTTATGTGAGACATACTTGTATATACAGTATATCATGAGGCTATGAAGACTACCTTTAGGCATATCTTAGTGGTCATAGGGTACTGTACGAGATCGGTCATTCATCCTCCGTCTAGCCAACCTCTCTGTCCATCTACAGTGCATTCGGAAAGAATACAGGCCACTTCACTTTTTCCACGTTTTGTTACGTTCCAGCCTTATTCCCCAGTTGTTTTTATTTTTTATTCCACTCATCAATCTACACACAATACCCCGTTATGACAAAGTGAAAATAGGTTTTTCTGGAAATGTTTACAAATGTATAAAAATGTAAACAGAAATACCTTATTTAAAATTGAGTTTGAGTGCATCCTGTTTCCATTGATCATCCTTGAGATGTTTCTACAACTTGATTGGAGTCCACCTACCTGTGGTAAATTCAATTGATTGGGCATGATTTGGGAAGGCACACCCCTGTCTATATGAGGTCCCACAGTTAACAATGCATCTCAGAGCAAAAATCAAGACATGAGGTCGAAGGAGTTGTCCTTAGAGATTGTGTTGAGGCACATCTACAGAAGGGTAACAATAAAAAAAAAAGCATATAACATTGAAGTTCCCAAGAACACAGTGGCCTCCGTCATTCTTAAATGGAAGAAGTTTGGAACCACCAAGACTCTTCCTAGAGCTGGCCACCTGGCCAAACTGAGCAATCAGGGAGGTGACCAAGAACCAGATGGTCACGCTGACTGAGCTCCAGAGTTCATTTGAGAACCTTGCAGAAGGACAACCATCTCTGCAGCACTCTACCAATCAGGCCATTATGGTAGAGTGGCCAGATGGAAGCCAGTCCTCAGTAAAAGGCACATGATAGCTTGCTTGGAGTTTGCCAAAAAGCATCTAAAGGACTCTCAGACCATGAGAAATAAGATTCTCTCGTCTGATGAAACAAAGATTTAACTATTTGGTCTGAATGCCAAGCGTCACGACAGGAGGAAACCTGGCACCATCTCTATGGTGAAGCATGGTGGTGGAAGCATTATGCTGTGGGGATGTTTTTCAGCTCCAGGGACGGGGAGACTAGTCGGGATTAAGGGAAAGATGAACGTAACAATGTACAGAGAGATCCATGATGAAAACCGGCTCCAGAGTGCTCAATACCTCAGACTGGGGTGAAGGTTCAGCTTCTAACAGGACAACAACCCTAAGCACACAACCAAGACAATGCAGGAGTGGCTTCAGGACAAGCCTCTGAATGTCCTTCAGTTGCCCAGCCAGAACCCGGACATGAACCTGATCGAACATCTCTGGAGAGACCTGAAAATAGTTTTGCAGTGACGCTCCCCATCCAACCTGACAGAGCTTGAAAGGATCTGCAGAGAAGATTGGGAAAAACTCCCCAAATACATCTGTGCCAAGCTTGTAGCATCATACCCAAGAAGATTTGAGGCTGTAATCGCTGCCAAAGGTGTTTCAACAAAGTACTGAGTAAAGGGTCTGAACACTTATGTAAATGTTACATTTCAGGTTGTTTTTTTCAAAATTTGCAAAAATGTTAAAATACTTGTTTTTACTTTGTCATTATGGGGTATTGTGTTTAATATTGATGAGGAATTGTTTTATTACCTTTTTAGAATAAGGATGTAACGTAACAAAATGTGGAAAAAGTCAAGGGGTCTGAATACTTTCCGAATGCACCATATGTCAATCTTTCTCATCCCTCCATTTCTCCAAGGAGAAGTTATTGAAAACAGATTCCTGTGCCTGACTCTATTCTCCCTGGACCTGAAGAGGGAGGTCAACTCGCAAACCGTTGGTCTATCCTGTAGTCCTGTATTCCCAGAGCTGTTAAAGCACTTCAGTAAGGGGTAAATGCATGTTGGAGGCTTCAGCCCTTCACACGGCTGTCCATTTAATTCAATTTAGAGCATGACTCTAACTCTGTCTCCATAGACTTCACAGACACTTAGCATAGAGATAGTAAAACTCCAGAGATTAAATGGTCTGGAGTTAGCTCCAGTTATCCCCCCCCATCCCCCGCCCTACACAAAAACACATTAAAAACACATCTTAGGAATTTTGCTAGCTCACAGTAGCATATTGTCTTCATGACGCAAAAAAACAGTACTCTTTTAGAGGACTTAGCTTGTTTAACCAATTTGGCTCCACTTGACACCTCCTAGATTACTGTTAGCATGCAAATACTGTGGCTAAACCAGACATATTTTTCTATAGTTTACATGGAGGTAGCTACAGATGAAATCGGAAGTTTGCATACACTTAGGTTGGAGTTATTAAAACCTGTTATTCAACCACTCCACAAATTTATTGTTAACGAACTATAGCTTTGGCAAGTGGGTTCGGACATCTACTTTGTGCATGACACAAGTCATTTTTCCAACAATTGTTTTACAGACAGATTATTTCACTTATAATTCACTGTATCACAATTCCAGTGGGTCAGAAGTTTACATACACAAAGTTGAATGTGACTTTAAACAGCTTGGAAAATTCCAGAAAATTATGTTATGGCTTTAGAAGCTTCTGATAGGCTAATTGACCTCATTTGAGTCAATTGGAGGTGTACCTGTGGATGTATTTCAAGGCCTAACTTTAAACTCAGTGCCTCTTTGCTGGACGTCATTGTAGACATCCACAAGTCAAGTTCATTCTTGGGAGCAATTTCCAAGCGTCTTAAGGTACCACGTTCATCTGTACAAACAATAGTATGCAAGTATAAACACCATGGGGCCACGCAGCCGTCATTCCGCTCAGGAAGGAGACATTCTGTCTCTCCTAGAGATGAACTTACTTTTTTGCGAAAAGTGCACATCAATTCCAGAACAACAGACCTTGAAAAGATGCTGGCGGAAACAGGCATAAAATAATCGATATCCACGGTAAAACGAGTCCTATATCGACATTGTCACGCCCTGAACTTAGAGATCCTTTTTATATCTCTATTTTGGTTTGGTCAGGGCGTGAGTTGGGTAGGTTTATGTTTTGGCCGGGGAGGGTTCTCAATCAGGGACAGCTGTCTATTGTTGTCTCTGATTGAGAACCAGACTTAGACTGCCCTTTTTCCCACCTGTGTTTGTGGGAAGTTGACTTTGTTTAGGGCACATAGCCTTTGTGCTTCACGGTTTGTTTTTGTGGTTTTATTTATTGTGTTCGGTGTCATTTTGATTAATAAACGAAAATGTATGCTCATCACGCTGCACCTTGGTCCTCTCCTTTCAACAGCCATGACAGACATAACCTGAAAGGCCGCTCAACAACTGCACATGGGGACAAAGATCGTACTTTTTGGAGAAATGTCCTCTGGTCTGATGAAACAAAAATAGAACTGTTTGGTCATAATGACCATCGTTATGTTTGGAGGAAAAAGGGGCGGCTTGCAAGCCGAAGAACACCATCCCAACCGTGTAGCATGGGGGTGGCAGCATCATGTTGTGAGGGTGCTTTGCTGCAAGCTGGTGCACTTCACAAAATACATGGCATCATGAGGCAGGAAAATTATGTGGATATATTGAAGCAGTCAGGAAGTTAAAGCTTGGTGGCAAATGGGTCATCCAAATGGACAATGACCCCAAGCATACTTCCAAAGTTGTGGCAAAATGGCTTAAGGACAACAAAGTCAAGGTATTGGAGTGGCCATCACAAAGCCCTGACCTCAATCCCATAGAGAATTTGTGGGCAGAACCGAAAAGGCATGTGCGGGCAATCTGACTCAGTTCCAACAGCTCTGTCAGGAGGAATGGGACAACTTATTCTGTGAAGCTTGTGGAAGGCTACCTGAAATGTTTGACCCAGGTTAAACAATTTCAAGGCAATGCTACCAAATACTAATTGAGTGTATGTAAACTTCTGACCCACTGGGAATGTGATGAAAGAAATAAAAGCTGAAATAAATCATTCTCTCTACTATTATTCTGGCATTTCACAATCTTAACATTAAGTGGTGATCCTAACTGACCTACAACAGGGAGTCTTTACTAGGATTAAATGTCAGGAATTATGAAAAACTGAGATTAAATATATTTGTCTAAGGTGTATGTAAACTTCCGACTTCAACTGCACGCGCTAGAGTTGCACGCGCTAGAGTGTCTAACCTGAGTTTGTTAGGCAGTCCTTCCCGGCTTAGTGAGAGGATTGTGTAACAGTGTTAACCCCTTTCTATGTATGTAGGTTACCAGACCTGTGTTCAAATACCATTTCAAATATCTCAATTACTTTTGCATATGTTCTAAGGAAGTATTCAGATATAAGTAATTGAGTATTTTAATGTTAAGGCCTGTACTCTGGAGTGGGATCGAGGTGGAGGGTCCGTCATGGTCTGGGGCGATGTGTCGCAGCATCATCGGATTGAGCTTATTGTCATTGCAGGCAATCTGTAACACTGTACGTTATAGGGAAGACATCCTCCTCCCTCATGTGGTACCCTTCCTGCAGGCTCATCCTGACATGACCCTCCAGCATGACAATGCCACCAGCCACACTGCTAGTTCTGTGCATGATTTCCTGCAAGACAGGAATGTCAGTGTTCTGCCATGGCCAGTGAAGAGCCCGGATCTCAATCTCATTGAGCACGTCTGGGACCTGTTGGATCGGAGGGTGAGGGCTAGCGCCATTCCCCCCAGAAATGTCCCGGAACTTGCAGGTGCCTTGGTGGAAGAGTGGGTTAACATCTCACAGCAAGAACTGGCAAATCTGGTGTAATCCATGAGGAGGAGATGTAATGCAGTACTTAATGCAGCTGGTGGCCACATCAGATACTGACTGTTACTTTTGATTTTGACCCCCCTTTGTTCAGGGACACATTATTCAATTTCTGTTAGTCACATGTCTGTGGAACTTGTGCAGTTTATGTCTCAGTTGTTGAATCTTGTTATGTTCATACAAGTATTTACACATGTTAAATTTGCTGAAAATAAACACAGTTGACAATGAGAGGGCGTTTCTTTTTTTGCTGAGTTTAGTGTGTGTATGTGAGAGAGAGAGTGTTTGTGTGTGCGAGAGTGTGTGTATGAGAGTGTGTGTGTGTGTCTGTGTCCATTCCTGTCAAAGCTCCAGGACAGGACACGGGTGTGTGAAGCCTGTCCATCTCCTCTCCGGATCCTTTGAGAACGGTTAAAACCAAGAAAATGTAAGATATGCCTCAGAAAATCGCTTCTTCTTTTTCTCCTCTTGTTTATCATCTCTTTTCTACTCTCTCACCTCCTTTGCTTCTGAAGTTCCCTTTCTCTGTGTTCTTTTTTGAATATTTCTTTCAGCAGCTCTCTCTCTCTCTCTCTCACTCACTCACTCACTCACTCACTCACTCACTCACTCACTCACTCACTCACTCACTCACTCACTCACTCACTCACTCACTAACTCACTCACTCACAGGGTAGTGCAGAGCGGTGCAGAGCTGCAGCTTAGTGACAGAGGGAGAGAGTGTGGGTTAAGGCATTGTGGCTTGTACCAAGTTGACACCCACAGGGGCGACAGCATGTGATAGGATAAGGTTGAGCCGTGCTTTTTACATAATATGGAGGAATGTTCCAGGGTTAGTGTGTGAAAATATAAGTATTTTGTGTGTGAAAAAAGTCTGTATGTTTCTAAGAGACAATTGTGGGGGAAAAAAAATGAAGGTTGTGTATCTAACAAACTATAGATAAGGAAAATATGGTAGTGAAGGAAAATTGGAAATGGACCTAAAAATTGCTTTCCTATTGTTAAAACCAAAAAGACACTTTCTACCAAGAAGTGCTTTATATTATCCTCATATTTGGTTTACACCTCTGTTCATGTCCTCATATTTGGTTTACACCTCTGTCCATGTCCTTTTACTTATTTTTCCTGTTCTGGCAGTGAATGACAGGACAGGACTGGATGGGCAGAACTCAGCGGTCACCAGCTCTGACCTTCTAACCCAATACATTCAGCATCTCTGCACACCGCCCATTCCTCCAGAAATATACATCATTCCTGTAGCCTTTTTGCGAACAGGGACTCCCAGGGACTGGGAGTTTGCGGCTGACATTGTTTCCTACAGTATATTTAGCAACAAAACACAAAGAGGATCTCACTCAATTAGAAAAAAGGCCCTCATGCTGGAAACAAACATCATTCTGTTGTCATCCAGTCACATTTATTTTTCAAGCTTATAGCACACAATATTTTACATGCAGAAGGTTTTTAAAGGACCAAAGAGTTTGGTCTGCTTCGTGTTTTCATTTTTGACATGGAAAAAATATTGCGATATTGGTATCATCACAGCACTACTATTATTGGGATTGATCATGCGACCCTGGGAGCCAGAGCTTGGGGCTTACGCCCATTCGACACCACTGTGTCATGTATTGTCATATTATTTCTTGTTCCTGTTCTTTCTCTTCACTCTGCCTCCCTCTGCTGGTCGTATTAGGTTACCTTCTCTTCCTCTCCTTCCCCAGCTGCTCCTCATCTTCTCTAACTACCTCGTTCACCCTTTTCCCACCTGTTCCCTTTTTCTCTCTGATTAGGTCTCTATTTCTCTCTCTGTTCCTGCTTCTGTCTTTGTCAGATTCTCGTTTGAGTTTCTCATGCCAGAACCAAACTATCGTCTCGTTTGCTTCACCCTTGTCCTGTCCTGTCGGAATCTGCCTGTTCATCTGATGCTACGTGTGATCAGGTACCTCTGTCCTCTACGACCCGCGCCTACCCAGAGAGACCAGCAGTCTGTCGCCGCTAACCCAGCTATTCTACTCTGCTGCTAAGAAGGGGACTCTAACCCAGCTATTCTCCTCTGCTGCTAGAAGGGGAACTCTTCTGTGAATATCAGAAGGACTTTATGATTTATTTGTCGCCCTCTCTGCGGGTTGTTTATTTTGCCATTATATACATTTGAAGAGGATCTATGTCTTACCTGTGTTTTGACATTAAAGGACTCTGTTTTTGTTAAACCGCTTTTGGGTCCTCACTCACATGCATAACACACTGTCCACAACGCCCTAGCAAAACCCAAGCCTACTTGATGGTAATAGCGCTCACCGTTGCATTTAGTGGCCGGATTTGAAGGCATTTCCCAACATCCTGGGTACCTGGACAGACGTCAGATTTTGAAGTGGATCTTGAGCAGCCTGGCTCAGCGCAAAGCAGAAGTGGGCATGATGTAAGGGTCCAATGCTGTGCATAATATCCAACGTATGTCTTTTAAACAGCATGTTTCTTACTGTAAGTGGCCTGCTCCATTGTATGGTAATTGTGAGTTTGACTGCTGCACCTTAGACAATTGAAATAAAGAGCTGCACAAACACACACACACACACACAGTCACTTGGAGTTGATAATAAGTTGAGCCTGATGGGTTCTGACAGAGCCTCACTCCTCTCTCTGTAATAAGGGGCTACTAACAGCCAATTACATCACACATGTGCAGCTGGAAATTACGAGGCAGCTCTACAGCGAACCGCCAACACTTAAAACTTCCTCTCACTGTGTAGCGCACTGTGTACAATCCTAATTATACAGGGGAATAGGGCTATGATGTATGACACAGTCTCATCTTTACTGTGATGTCTGTTCTTGGGATTGTATTCTCCCAGCTGCCTACTCACACATCATCTAACAGACTAGAGTACCTTCTACTGGGATAACATACTGTATGTCTGATAAGACAAGGACAGTAGGGGAAGAGAGTGAAAAGAGGGGGAGGGATACTGACATGGGGGAAGAAGAGATGAAGCGATAGATAATCAGGAGCGAGGGGGAAATGACAGTGGCAAAATGAATTGCAGGAGACAGTGGGGTGATAGAGTGTTTTTAATCAGATGTAGTAATCTCCTTTACAACAGCCACAGATGAAGCTGGTGGAACTGAGAAATCACCAGAGGGAGTCCTACTAAGACAGGTCCACACCATGATTAACTAGAGCCATTACAAGCTTAGAAAGAGTCACAGGGAGAGTTACAGAAATACTGTTCCAATATAAGCTAAGGAGATGACAGATTGGTCAACACTGAATTAAACTGGTTTACATTACAATGGCATCCGAAATGAACCAGTCAGTTTGCAGTTGTGATACACAGAGACTGTACCAGCAACCACAATGTCACATTGACACTATTGGAATCCTTGTACTCACTTTACAACCTTAAAGATTGCTTTAGCTTTTGGTTGTTTTTGCTGGTGTATATTGGCACCTAGTGGTGGGCATTTTGTATTACACATCAGTAACAATTCTACATTTACATTTTAGTCATTCAGCAGATGCTCTTATCCAGATCGACTTACAAGAGCAATTAGGGTTACGTGCCTTGCTCTTTTTTTTTTACTGCACCCTGATCAGAATCAAAATGCATGCTCCACACACTATTGTGTGTGTGTGCTTGTTGGGCTCTATCAGTGCTGGCTTCCTGTATGAAACTGTGGAGTTGTCTCAATGTGCTGCAACATAATCTCAGATGTGGCTTGTGAGTCATGTTGTGGTAAACATACACATTTGAGTCATTTAGCAGACGCTCTTATCCAGAGTAACTTATAGGAGCAATTAGACTTAAGTGGCTTGCTCAAGGGCATATCAACAGATTTTTCACCTAGTCGGCTCTGGGATTCGAACCAGCGGGGATTGCTGGCTTATTGATCTTAACCGCTAGGCTTCTTACCACTACATACATACAGTGGACTTCAGTAAATACATCAGACAACACAAGCCTGCTGACAGCTGTTTTTCAAGTACGGCAGAAGTTCTGTTTTTATTGCATGACTTTTGAGAGTCAATATACAGTGCCAATCAAAAGTTTGGACACACCTATTCACTCAAGGGATTATCGTCATTTGGACTATTTTCTACATTGTAGAATAATAGTGAAGCCATCAAAACTGTGAAATAACACATCTGGAATCATGTAGTAAGGGCTTTTTGACCAAGGAGAGTGATGGAGTGCTGCATCAGATGACCTGGCCTCCACAATCACCTGACCTCAACTGGGATGAGTTGGACCGCAGAGTGAAGGAAAAGCAGCCAACAAGTGCTCAGCATATGTGTGAACTCCTTCAAGACTGTTGGAAAACCATTCCTCATGGAGCTGGTTTAGAGAATGCCAAGAGTGTGCAAGCTATCATCATGGCAAAGGGTGGCTACTTTGAAGAATCTAAAATATATTTAGATTTGTTCAACACTTTTTTGGTTACTACATGATTCCCTGTGTTATTTGATAGTTTTGATGTCTTCACTGTTATTCTAAAATGTAGAAAAAGTATAAATAAAGAAAAACCTTTGAATGAGTAGGTGTGTCCAAACTTTTGACTGGTACTGTATATATATTTCTTCTCTTTCTCTTTAAAAAAAATAAAAAATAAATGCTTCTTGATGTTACCACGGTAACAGACATCTGTTCATTCCTGTCTGCTAGGTCTGTGAGGACTGTGAGGTGAGAGCAGCCCTAGCTGTCTTTGTTTCTATAGAGGGCTCTTACAGCTCTGTAGAAGGTGATAATTAGCTGTTGTGTTGCTGGAAGGTCGAGAGGATTGTGCTTGCTGAATGGTGAAAAGACACTGCACATTCCTCACCTTCCCTACTGTGGGAGTGAGAAAGAAGTGAGAGAGAAAAATGCAGAGAGAGGTATTCCTTGTCCTTTTATATGTTGGCTAAAGACTACCTGTAAGTAAGTAAGTAAAGCCTGTCACGTCACGTGAAACTGGTTGAACATCCATTTGACACTTTCTCCAAGGAAACCATAGCTTGGTCTGCCATCAAATTAACCAAAGCAAGTCAGATTTGTGTCTGTCTGTGCACTTCTGTGAGCATCTGGGCTTCTGTGTGATCACAATCTTCTCTGTCGTGGCTAGTGAGATCTGGTGAGACCACTGTGTTAGGTGTGATGGATCTGTGTTCAGGTCTCCAGTGTTTTCTAATATATATCTGTAGGGTTATGTCTCTGTAGGGTTGACATAAGGCATTGTGGCGGTATGTATCTAAGGCACTGTGGTCGTATGAGATCTGGGGCAGTATGTATCATGCATCTCAGAGTACTAGTGCTGATCTAGGATCAGGTCACACCTGCCCATGTGACCTAAAAGGCCAAACTGATCCTAAATCAGCTCTGCTACTCTGACAAGCTTTATTTTTAAGGGCCCTGGTTAGGTTGTCTCTGTTAACTAGGTGTTGTGACGGGGATGGTGATATTTGGCAAGGCGGGCAGTGTCCTGTGTCTAAATGAGGGTTGGTGAGTCATTGAGAGAGTGCAAGCTGTTGAGGCCGGCTGACTAACAGTATCAGTTTGACTCTGCCTGTCGAACAGGGCAGAGTCGAACGACCTTCATATTCTTCTGTGGAAGATATCAGTCACAAACACACACAACTTACAGCGGCCAAGGTTTGTCTCTGTCTCTGTCTCTCATTCTTACCCTGCCTCGTACTTTCTCTTTGTCTCACTATATCTATCCCATGTGTGTGAGGGTTTAATTCAGTGAAATTAGAGGGCATTCTGAGTCACATTTACTCACAATGAGCGCAGTGAGTGAAATTAGTCCTTGGCAATTGTGATAAACAGTAGTGGTATGGAGTCAAAGCACCCATTGTAGTAGAATAAATGCAGTAGGAGAACATATTTGCCAAAAAACATGTTGAAATTGTCAATGGAAGGCATAACAATAGGATGATTCTTATTGTGTAGAACTGTAGATTTCTGTGTTACTATTCTTTGCTAAGTATCGTATATGATTAAAGAGGGAAATGTTGTAATGTGCTCTGATCTTTCAGTCAGAAAATAAGTTGTGTCATGTCTGCATTACTTAAGAAAGTACAAGAAGAATTGGAACACAGTATTCCCACACTGTATTTGTTCATGTGTGTACAGTCTGTGTACTTTATGTGTTTGTATGTATTTACATACACCACCGGTCAAAAGTTTTAGAACACTTACTCATTCAAGGGTTTTTCATAATTTTTACTATTTTCTACATTGTAGAATAATAGTGAAGACATTAAAACTACGAAATAACACATATGGAATCATGTAAAAAAAAGTGTTAAACAAATCAAAATTTATTTTTTATTTGAGATTCTTCAAGTGGCCACCCTTTGCCTTGATGACAGCTTTGCACACTCTTGGCATTCTCTCAACCAGCTTCATGAGGTAGTCACCTGGAATGCATTTCAATTAACAGGTGTGCCTTGTTAAAAGTTAATTTGTGGAATTTATTTCCTTCTTAATGCGTTTGTTATGTTGTAACATGGTAGGGGTGGTATACAGAAGATAGTCCTATTTGGTAAAAGACCATATTATGGCAAGAACAGCTCAAATAAGCAAAGAGAAATGACAGTCCATCATTACTTTAAGACATGAAGGTCAGTCAATCCAGAAAATCTCAAGAACTTTGAATGTGTCTTCAAGTGCAGTTGCAAAAACCATCAAGCACTATGATGAAACTGGCTCTCATGAGGACCGCCACAGGAATGTATGACCCAGAGTTACCGCTGCCGCAGAGGACACGTTCATTAGAGTTACCAGCCTCAGAAGTTACAGCCCGAATAAATGCTCAACAGAGTTCAAGCAACAGAAACATCTCAACATCAACTGTTTTTATTTATTTATTTATTTCACCTTTATTTAACCAGGTAGGCAAGTTGAGAACAAGTTCTCATTTACAATTGCGATCTGGGCAAGATAAAGCAAAGCAGTTCGACACATGCAACAACACAGAGTTACACATGGAGTAAAACAAACATACAGTCAATAATATAGTAGAAAAACAAGTCTATATACAATGTGAGCAAATGAGGTGAGAGAAGGGAGGTAAAGGCAAAAAAAAAGGCCATGGTGGTGAAGTAAATACAATATAGCAAGTGAAACACTGGGATGGTAGAGTTGCAGTGGAAGAATGTGCAAGGTAGAGATAGAAATAATGGGGTGCAAAGGAGCAAAATAAATAAATACAGTAGGGGGCGAGGTAGTTGTTTGGGCTAAATTATAGATGGGCTATGTACAGGTTCAGTAATCTGTGAGCTGCTCTGACAGCTGGTGCTTAAAGCTAGTGAGGGATATAAGTGTTTCCAGTTTCAGAGATTTTTGTAGTTTGTGCCAGTCATTGGCAGCTGAGAACTGGAAAGAGAGGCGGCCAAAGGAAGAATTGGTTTTGGGGGTGACCAGAGAGATATACCTGCTGGAGCGCGTGCTTCAGGTGGGGGCTGCTATGGTGACCAGCGAGCTGAGATAAGAGGGGACATTACCTAGCAGGGACTACATTGGTATACATTGGTATGTTTGGCAGCATAAGTGAAGGATGCTTTGTTGCGAAATAGGAAGCCAATTCTAGATTTAACTTTGGATTGGAGATGTTCAGAGGAGACTGTGTGAATCAGGCCTTCATGCTCAAATTGCTGCAAAGAAACCACTACTAAAGGACACCAATAAGAAGAAGATACTTGCTTGGGCGAAGAAACACGAGCAATGGACATGAGACCGGTGGAAATGTGTCCTTTGGTCTGGAGTCCAAAATTGAGATTTTTGATTCCAACTGCCATGTCTTTGTGAGAAGCATTGTGGGTGAACAGATGATCTCCGCATGTGTATTTCCCACTGTGAAGCATGGAGGAGGAGGTGTGATGGTGTGGGGGTGCTTTGCTGGTGACACTGTATGTGATTTATTTAGAATACAAGGCACACTTAACCAGCCTGGCTACCACATCATTCTGCAACAATACACCATCCCATCTGGTTTAGGCTTAGTGGGACTATCATTTGTTTTTCAACAGGATAATGACCCAACACACCTTCAGGCTGTGTAAGGGCTATTTTACAAAGAAGGAGAGAGATGGAGTGCTGCATCAGATTACCTGGCCTCCACAATCCCCCGACCTCAGCCAAATTGAGATGGTTTGGGATGAGTCAGACCGCAGAGTGAAGGAAGAGCAGCCAACAAATGCTTAGCATATGTGGGAACTCCTTCAAGGCGGTTGGAAAAGCATTCTAGACGAAGATCGTTGAGAGTGTGTTATGTGTTATTTCATAGGTTTGATGCCTTCACTATTATTCCACAATGTATAAAATAGTAAAAATAAATAAAAACTCTTGAATGAGTAGGTGTTCTAAAACTTTTGACCAGTAGTGTAGGTGCATGTGTGCAGTGTAAGAGTGCGTGCATGTACAGTACCTTCAGAATGTATTCATACCCCTTGACTTATTCCACATGTTGTTGTGTTACAGCCTGAAAACAAAAGTGATTAAATAAATAAAAAATCTCACCCAACTACACGCAATTTCTTATGACCACAAAGTTGAAACATGTTTTTAGACATGTTAATTAATTGACATTAATTGAAAATGATTTTGTCTGTGATTAGCGCTATTCTGTTTATTTTTATCCTGAATAACTCCCTAGCCCTTGCCGATGTCAAGCATACCCATAACATGATCCAGCCACCACCATGCATTAAAATATGAAGAGTGGTACTCAATAAGGTGTTGTGGTGTATTTGCCCCAAACATAACACTTTGAATACAGGACATAAAGTACATCTTTTTGCCAAATGGTATACTTCAGATGTTATACTTATTGCGAAACAGGATGCATGTTTTGAAAAATATTACTTCTTTTCACTCTTCTATTTAGGTTGGTATTGTGGAGTAACAACAATGTTGTTCATCCCTCCTCAGTTTTTTATCACAGCCATAAACACAGCCCCCGCAGTGCGGGAAATTCAAAAATATTTTGGGGAAATATTTAACTTCCACACATTAACAAGTCCAATACAGCAAATGAAAGATAAACATCTTGTTAATCTACCCTTCATGTCCAATTTTTTACATGTTTTACAATGAAAACACAACATATATTTATGTTAGATCACCACAAAAATAAAAAAAAACACAGCCATTTTTCCCAGCCAAAGATAGAGTCACAAAAGCAGAAATAGAGATAAAATTAATCACTAACCTTTGATAATCTTCATCAGATGACACTCATAGGACATCATGTTACACAATACATTTATGTTTTGTTCGATAATATGCATATTTATATCCACAAATGTCGGTTTACATTGGCGCCACGTTCAGAAATGCCTCATCATAAACTTTGATGAAAGATACATGTTTTACATATAATTAAAGATACACTTGTTCTTAATGCAACCGCTGTGTCAGATTTTTTTTAAAGCATACCATGAAATAATCTGAGACGCGCTCAGAAATACACAACATTTCTCCGCCATGTTGGAGTCAACAGAAATACGAAATTACATCATAAATATTCCCTTACCTTTGATGATCTTTCATCAGAATGCAGTGGCAGGAATCCTAGTTCCGCAATAAATCGTTGTTTTGTTCGATAATGTCCATTACTAGTGTCCAATTAGCTACTTTTTCTAGCACGTTTAGTTCACATGTCCAAAAGCTGGCGCCGGTCCAGGCGAACTCGGACGAAAACTTCAAAAAGTTATATTCCAGGTCGAATAAACTGGTCAAACTAAGTAGAGAATCAATCTTCAGGATGTTATTATCATATATATCCAATAACGTTCCAACCGGAGCATTCGTTTTTGTCTACTGAGTAATGGAACGCATGGCGATATCGTGAGAAATGCGCCTGACCAGGATCTGGCATTCTGCCAGACCACTGACTTAAATAGCTGCCATCCGGTCCCACATCACACTAGAGGCTTCAGTCCACATTTTACTGACTGTTGACATCTAGTGGAAGGTATAGGAAGTGCGAACAGATCCATGTCTTACTGGGATGTGAATAGGCGATGAGTTGAAAATCAACCAGCCCCAGAATTTCCACTTCCTGTTTGGAAGTTTGCCTGCCATATGAGTTCTGTTATACTCACAGACATAATTCAAGCAATTTTAGAAACTTCAGAGTGTTTGCTATCCAAACGTAACAATAATATGCATATATTAGCATCTGGGACAGCGTAGGAGGCAGTTCACTATGGGCATGCAATTCATCCAAAGTGAAAATGCTGCCCCCTATCCCTAAAATGTTAAACTCTGTAACTGTTTTAAAGGTTCCTTTCTCTCCGGCCACTGAGTTAGGAAGGACTCCTGTATCTTTGTAGTGACGTCACCATGCTCAAAGGGATATTGAATGTCTGCTTTTTGTCATCTACCAATAGGTTCCCTTCTTTGCGAGGCTTTGGAAAACCTCCCTGGTCTTTGTGGTTGCAATCTGTTTACATTTCAATGCTCTGAGTGACCTTACAGATAATTGTATGTTTGTGTTACAGAGATGAGGTAGTCATTCAAAAATCACATTAAACACTATTATTGCACACAGATTGAGTCCATGCAATTTATTATGTCACTTGTTAAGCACGTTTTTACTCCTGAACTTATTTGTGTGTGTGTGTGTGTGTGTGTGTGTGTGTGTGTGTGTGTGTGTGTGTGTGTGTGTGTGTGTGTGTGTGTGTGTGTGTGTGTGTGTGTGTGTGTGTGTGTGTGTGCGTGTAAGTCACGTACCAAGTCTTTCCCGCTGGGTTTTCAGTTCTGATGCCCATCTCTCTCATCCTCTCTCTCCACTCACGGCTCTCTTCTCCACTAGTAAACCCGCTGAACTCAACAGCAGCAGCAGGCATGTTCTCTATTATTCCTCTCTCTCTCTCACCCTCCCTCCATCTCTCCCTCCACCTCTATCTCTCTCTCTCTCTCTGCCCCCGCAGCTTTAGACTTATTCAGACTCAGACTTGACATTGGATATTAGATTCAGAAATAAAGTGTGTGTGTGTGGTTTGGTGTGTGTGTGTGTGTGTGTGTGTGTGTGTGTGTGTGTGTGTGTGTGTGTGTGTGTGTGTGTGTGTGTGTGTGTGTGTGTGTGTGTGTGTGTGTGTGTGTGTGTTTGAGGGAGAGAGAGAAAGAGATGAAGGGAAACAAAGGTAGAATGGATTAGATAGAGAGATACACACAAAGAGAGAGAGAGAGAGAGAGAAAATGTTTTTGTGTGAATGTTTGCTGACATTGTCAGACATGCTGTATTGGATTGATTCAGGTGAGTCTCTAGGTCTCTGGAGGTGCACTCGCCGTGGGTTCAGCAGAAAGGGGATATTTATGGTTTTCAGGGATACATTATGTTCAACATAACTTAGGTTTTACCCTGAAAAACGGTTGTGAGGGCTCCACTCAATAGAAATTGTTCCGTAACTATATGTATATTTTAAGATTACCCTGGACAAAAAATATGTCAAGGAAGAATTGAGCAGTCATCGGTGCATTTCTGGGAGCAATAACAATAACCACCATCATCATCCCCACCATAATTGCGCTAATCATGTACACATGCAACAATGGAAGCAAGCGCAAACACACAAGCACGCTCACATTCTCACAAGCACGCTCACAATCTAGCGCACACACACACAAAGGCAAACAAACAGAATGACAGGCAATCCATCAACAGCCAGTGAGATGATCAGCTGCTGTGTCATTATACAGTGACTCACTATATTGGGCCTTAATGGCCAGGCTGTCAGTGTCATGTACTGTCATGTTGTGTCTTGTTTCTGTCTTTTCCCTTCACCCTGTCTCCCTCTGCTGGTCGTTGTTAGGTTACCTTTTCTCCCCCTCTTTCCCCCAGCTGTGCCTTGTCTCCTCCTAACTACCTCGTCACCCCTTTTCCCACCTGTTCCCTTTTTCCCTCTGATTAGTCCTCTATATCTCTCTCTGTTTCTGCTCCTGTCTTTGTCGGATTCTTGTTTGTGTTGTTCATGCCTGAACCAGACTATCGTCATGTTTGCTGCAACCTTGTCCTGTCCTGTCGGAACCTGCCGGTCCATCTGAGCCTACGTTTTGTTTTGTTATTAAAGAAGCTCTGTTTACGTTAATTCGCTTTTGGGTCCTCATTCACGCACCGTAACAGAAGAATCCGACCAAGAATGGACCCAGCGACTTCGGATCCTCTCCACTCAGCCGTCGAGATCCAGGGAGTGATGCTAGGCAGACACAAGCAGGAATTGTCTGCTGCTCGACATGCCGTTGAGACCCTGGCCACCCAAGTCTCCAACCTCACAGAACAGGTTCACCATCTCCGCCTCGATCCACCGGCCACTTCCAGGGCTTTCGAATCTCCGGAGCCCAGAATCAATAACCCGCCGTGTTACTCTGGGGAGCCCACTGAATGCCGCTCGTTCCTCACCCAGTGTGATATTGTGTTTTCTCTCCAGCCCAACACTTACTCCAGGAGCACTGCTCGTGTCGCCTACGTCATATCTCTCCTTACTGGACGGGCTCGTGAGTGGGGCACGGCAATCTGGGAGGCAAGGGCTGAGTGTACTAACCAGTATCAGGACTTTAAGGAGGAGATGATACGGGTTTTTGATCGATCTGTTTTTGGGGAGGAGGCTTCCAGGGCCCTGTCTTCCCTATGTCAGGGTAATCGATCCATAACAGACTACTCTATTGAGTTTCGCACTCTTGCTGCCTCCAGTGGCTGGAACGAGCCGGCTTTGCTCGCTCGTTTTCTGGAGGGTCTCCGCGCAGAGGTAAAGGATGAGATTCTCTCCCGGGAGGTTCCTTCCAGCGTGGATTCCTTGATTGAACTCGCTATTCGCATTGAGCGACGGGTTGATCTTCGTCACCGAGCTCGTGGAAAGGAGCTCGCGTTCTCCGTTGCCCCCCTCTCCGCATCACTACCATCTTCCTCTGCCGGCTCGGGTGCTGAGCCTATGCAGCTGGGAGGTATCCGCATCTCGACTAAGGAGAGGGAACGGAGAATCACCAACCGCCTCTGTCTCTATTGCGGTTCTGCTGGTCATTTTGTCACTTCATGTCCAGTAAAAGCCAGAGCTCATCAGTAAGCGGAGGGCTACTGGTGAGCGCTACTACTCCTGTCTCTCCTTCAAGATCCTGCACTACCTTGTCGGTCCATCTACGCTGGACCGGTTCGTCAGCTTCCTGCAGTGCCTTAATAGACTCTGGGGCGGAGGGCTGTTTTATGGACGAGACCTGGGCTCGGGAACATGACATTCCTCTCAGACAGTTAAGGGAGTCCACGGCCTTGTTCGCCCTGGATGGTAGTCCTCTCCCCAGGATTCAGCGTGAGACGCTACCTTTAACCCTCACTGTTTCTGGTAATCATAGCGAAACCATTTCTTTTTTAATTTTTCGTTCACCTTTTACACCTGTTGTTTTGGGCCATCCCTGGCTAGTTTGTCATAATCCTTCCATTAATTGGTCTAGTAATTCTATCCTCTCCTGGAACGTCTCTTGTCATGTGAAATGTTTAATGTCTGCTATCCCTCCTGTTTCCTCTGTCTCTTCTTCACAGGAGGAGCCTGGTGATTTGACAGGGGTGCCGGAGGAATATCACGATCTGCGCACGGTGTTCAGTCGGTCCAGGGCCACCTCTCTTCCTCCACACCGGTCGTATGATTGTAGTATTGATCTCCTTCCGGGAACCACTCCCCCCCGGGGTAGACTATACTCTCTGTCGGCTCCCGAACGTAAGGCTCTCGAAGATTATTTGTCTGTAGCTCTTGCCGCCGGTACCATAGTCCCCTCCTCCTCTCCCGCCGGAGCGGGGTTTTTTTTTGTTAAGAAGAAGGACGGGTCCCTGCGCCCCTGCATAGATTATCGAGGGCTGAATGACATAACAGTGAAGAATCGTTATCCGCTTCCTCTTATGTCTTCAGCCTTCGAGATCCTGCAGGGAGCCAGGTTTTTCACTAAGTTGGACCTTCGTAACGCTTACCATCTCGTGCGCATCAGGGAGGGGGACGAGTGGAAGACGGCGTTTAACACTCCGTTAGGGCACTTTGAATACCGGGTTCTTCCTTTCGGCCTCGCTAACGCTCCAGCTGTCTTTCAGGCATTAGTCAATGATGTCCTGAGAGACATGCTGAACATCTTTGTTTTCGTTTACCTTGACGATATCCTGATTTTTTCACCGTCACTCCAGATTCATGTTCAGCACGTTCGACGTGTCCTCCAGCGCCTTTTAGAGAATTGTCTTTTTGTGAAGGCTGAGAAGTGCTCTTTTCATGCCTCCTCCGTCACATTTCTCGGTTCTGTTATTTCCGCTGAAGGCATTAAGATGGATCCCGCTAAGGTCCAAGCTGTCATTGATTGGCCCGTCCCTAAGTCACGCGTCGAGTTGCAGCGCTTTCTCGGCTTCGCGAACTTCTATCGTCGTTTCATCCGTAATTTCGGTCAGGTGGCAGCCCCTCTCACAGCCCTTACTTCTGTCAAGACGTGCTTTAAGTGGTCCGTTTCCGCCCAGGGAGCTTTTGATCTCCTCAAGAATCGTTTTACATCCGCACCTATCCTTGTTACACCTGACGTCTCTAGACAGTTCATTGTCGAGGTTGACGCGTCAGAGGTGGGCGTGGGAGCCATTCTTTCTCAGCGCTCCTTCTCTGACGACAAGGTCCACCCTTGCGCGTATTTTTCTCATCGCCTGTCGCCGTCGGAACGTAACTATGATGTGGGAAACCGCGAACTGCTCGCCATCCGCTTAGCCCTAGGCGAATGGCGACAGTGGTTGGAGGGGGCGACCGTTCCTTTTGTCGTTTGGACTGACCATAGGAACCTTGAGTACATCCGTTCTGCCAAACGACTTAATGCGCGTCAGGCGCGCTGGGCGCTGTTTTTCGCTCGTTTCGAGTTCGTGATTTCCTATCGTCCGGGCTCTAAGAACACCAAGCCTGATGCTTTATCTCGTCTCTTCAGTTCTTCAGTAGCCTCCACTGACCCCGAGGGGATTCTCCCTGAGGGGCGTGTTGTCGGGGTGACTGTCTGGGGAATTGAGAGGCAGGTAAAGCAAGCACTCACTCAAACTCCGTCGCCGCGCGCTTGTCCCAGGAACCTTCTTTTCGTTCCCGTTCCTACTCGTCTGGCCGTTCTTCAGTGGGCTCACTCTGCCAAGTTAGCCGGCCACCCTGGCGTTCGGGGTACGCTTGCTTCCATTCGCCAGCGCTTTTGGTGGCCCACCCGGGAGCATGACACGCGTCGCTTCGTGGCTGCTTGTTCGGTCTGCGCGCAGACTAAGTCCGGTAACTCTCCTCCTGCCGGCCGTCTCAGGCCGCTTCCCATTCCCTCTCGACCGTGGTCTCACATCGCCTTAGATTTTGTCACCGGACTGCCTTCGTCAGCGGGGAAGACTGTTATTCTTACGGTTGTCGACAGGTTCTCTAAGGCGGCTCATTTTATTCCCCTTGCTAAGCTTCCTTCTGCTAAAGAGACGGCACAAATCATCATCGAGAATGTTTTCAGAATTCATGGCCTTCCGTCAGACGTCGTTTCGGACAGAGGTCCGCAATTCACGTCTCAATTTTGGAGGGAGTTTTGCCGTTTGATTGGGGCTTCCGTCAGTCTCTCTTCCGGCTTTCACCCCCAGTCTAACGGTCAAGCAGAACGGGCCAATCAGACTATTGGTCGCATCTTACGCAGTCTTTCTTTTCGCAACCCTGCGTCTTGGTCAGAACAGCTCCCCTGGGCAGAATACGCCCACAACTCGCTTCCTTCGTCTGCGACCGGGCTATCTCCTTTTCAGAGTAGCCTCGGGTACCAGCCTCCGCTGTTCTCATCTCAGTTCGCCGAGTCCAGCGTCCCCTCCGCTCAGGCTTTTGTCCAACGTTGCGAGCGCACCTGGAAGAGGGTCAGGTCTGCACTTTGCCGTTATAGGGCGCAGACTGTGAGGGCTGCTAATAAGCGTAGAACTAAGAGTCCTAGATATTGTCGCGGTCAGAGAGTTTGGCTCTCCACTCAGAACCTTCCCCTTAAGACCACTTCTCGCAAGTTGACCCCGCGATTCATTGGTCCGTTCCGTATTTCTCGGATCATTAATCCTGTCGCAGTTCGACTTCTTCTTCCGCGATATCTTCGTCGCGTCCACCCGGTCTTCCATGTCTCCTGTGTCAAGCCCGTTCTTCGCGCCCCCGCTCGTCTTCCCCCCCCCCCCCCCCATCCTTGTCGAGGGCGCACCCATCTACAGGGTCCGTAGGATTTTGGACATGCGTCCTCGGGGCCGTGGTCATCAGTACCTAGTAGATTGGGAGGGGTACGGTCCTGAGGAGAGGAGTTGGGTTCCCTCTCGGGACGTGCTGGACCGTGCGCTGATCGATGATTTCCTCCGTTGCCGCCAGGTTTCCTCCTCGAGTGCGCCAGGAGGCGCTCGGTGAGTGGGGGGGTACTGTCATGTACTGTCATGTTGTGTCTTGTTTCTGTCTTTTCCCTTCACCCTGTCTCCCTCTGCTGGTCGTTGTTAGGTTACCTTTTCTCCCCCTCTTTCCCCCAGCTGTGCCTTGTCTCCTCCTAACTACCTCGTCACCCCTTTTCCCACCTGTTCCCTTTTTCCCTCTGATTAGTCCTCTATATCTCTCTCTGTTTCTGCTCCTGTCTTTGTCGGATTCTTGTTTGTGTTGTTCATGCCTGAACCAGACTATCGTCATGTTTGCTGCAACCTTGTCCTGTCCTGTCGGAACCTGCCGGTCCATCTGAGCCTACGTTTTGTTTTGTTATTAAAGAAGCTCTGTTTACGTTAATTCGCTTTTGGGTCCTCATTCACGCACCGTAACAGTCAGACAAGTGTGGTGGGGAGTGGTGGCTATTTTGCTGGTGTGTGTGTGTGTGTGTGAGTGTCTGCGTCTGTGTGCATGTGTCTGCCTACATGTGTGTGTGTGTGGCCGCGTGTGTGTTTGCTACAATTTTTAAATTTTTTTGCAGATTTATTGAAAATGAAATACAGAAATGTCTCATTTACATAAGCATTCATACCACTGAGTCAATACCTTGTAGAAGCACCTTTGCCAGTGATTACAGCTGTGAGTCTTTCTGAGTAAGTCTCTTAGATCTTTCCACACCTGGTTTGTGCAACATTTGCCCATTATTCTTTTCCAAATTCTTCAATCTCTGTTAAATTGGTTGTTGATCATTTGCTCGACAACCATTTTTAAGTCTTGCCATATATTTTCAAGTAGATTTAAGTTTTTTTTTTTTAATAACTCGGCCACTCCAGAACATTCACTATATACTTGGTAAACAACTGCAGTGTAGATTTGGAATTGTGTTTTAGGTTATTGTCCTGCTGAAAGGTGAATTCATCTCCCAGTGCCTGGTGGTGTAATGAACCCGATGGGAGACAGAGAGCTGGTTTCAAGCACAGGGAGCAGCAGGTGTTAATTTGTTAAGGCCCACCGGAGGAGGCAGGTAGCTGGGTCCAGGGGCAGGCAGAAGGTCATACACAGGGGGTCCAAAAAGGCAACAGTACAGGCAGGGAAAAGACTAGTAACGTCATCCGGGAGATCAGGCAATAGGTTGATAATAGGAAATCCAATAGGCTAAAGTACAGGCAGGGAATAGGCAAAAGGCATCATTAGTGAGGCAGGCCAAAACTATCATACACGGTATGATGACATTACAGGAAACCCATCACTCCGACTAGCCATGTGTTACAAACCAAGCAACACCTCACAATGATGGCGTGCAAAGAACTGAACAGGTGATCAGAATTCAGTTGATTGGGATCCTGAGAGTGAGCTGCATTCAGGGGATCTATGTGTTTGAGCCTGTGAGCTGGAAAGTGGGCTGGAAAGTGAGCTGCGTTCAGGGGATCTACGTGTTTGAGAGTGTGAGTTGGAAGCAGACATTACAGATGGGAAGCAGACGGAACCAGGTTTTCCTCTATGATTTTGGCTGTGCTTAGTTCCATTACGTACATTTTTATCCTGAAAAACACCCCAGACCTTAACTCCCCAGTATCATTGTGGTAATACCATCCAAAGTGCAATTAATAACTTCACCGTGCTCAATGGGATATTCAATATCAGATATGATTTATTTTACCCATCTAACATAGTAAAAATGGTGCTGATAGACATGACCGCTATGTTTCTGGCTCCTAAGCAACTTGACAGTATTTTTTGTTGTTTGCATTATTGCATACAGCAGGGAAGGACTTTTGGATATAAGAGCGGTGGTAACTCACCAGCATTTCAACCAGGAATACGACTTTTCTGAATTGGATCCTTTGTTCGTACCCCCCAAGGTGATTAAAACTTATCCAAGAGGCTGCTCCAAGACACCTGCAGAGAAGAGCTATTTGGAGTGGACATTTAGTCTGACTCAGGAGGCCTGCACACCATCTACCACTTCCGGATATATTACTTGCTAATGTTCAGTCCCTGGACAATAAAGCCGACAATCTCAAGGCAAGGTAAGCTGGGGACAACGAACACAATGGCATTTCATCGATAGCAATTTGAATGCGAAGAGATACCGTGACGAGATCCTGAGGCCCATTGTCGTGCCATTCATCCATTGCTATCACCTCCTGTTTCAGGATGATAATGCACTGCCCCATGTCACAATGATCTGTACACAATTCCTGGAAGCTGAAAATGTCCCAATTATTCCATGGCCTGCATACTCACCAGACATGTCACCCATTGAGCATGTTTGGGATGCTCTGAATCGACATGTATGACAATATGTTCCAGTTCCAGCCAATATTTGGCCACTTCGCACACCCATTGAAGAGGAGTGGGACAACATTCCACAGGCCACAATCAACAGCCTGATCAACCTTATGTGAAGGAAATGTGTCGCGCTGCACTGGTGGTCACAGTAGACACTGACTGGTTTTCTGATGCATATCTGTATTCCCAGTCATGTGAAATCCATACATTAGGGCCCAGCAAATTTATTTAAATGGGCTAATTTCCTTTTATGAACTACAAATCAGTAACATCTTTGAAATTGTTGCATGTTGCATTTATATTTGTGTTCAGTGTAGAAATATACGTTGCGGTCCCTGGGGCAGCATAACTGTCAAGCCCTGTTTGTTTGTTTTTTACATTCAATTGGCTTATTCAACTTAACATTTCAATAAACGAACTGTTAGCTCACTTGGTTTTATATTTTACACCTATCTAGCTAGCTAACTCTATTTATTTATTTATCATGAGTAGCTAAGAGGTTGCTAAATGCTGAGCTCAATAGCTTGCTCTGATTAGTTAAGCATGTTGCTTTCGGTTACTGGCCCAACACTCTAACCACTAGGCTACCTGCCACCCCTATCTGTTAAACACCGCCCATTGACCTTTTAGAAACCAATTTGTGCTGCCGTAAACCAATCAGATTCTTTCTTCCCTCAGAACAAAGTTGACTACACTTTATGTCAACTTGCCTTCTGCGAAGGAAGGGGCGGTGATCAGCTGTTACTTTACGTAACTTTACCCCAAGAGGAGTAACGTCATCTATGGTCCCCCGGCTCTAAACCGCCTCGCTTGCACTTCTCCGTGGCGTTGTGGAGCTGAAACATGCTATTAATAAGCATGGTGCCTGTGCGAGAGAGAGTGAGTGTGTGTGTGTGTGTGTGTGTGTGTGTGTGTGTGTGTGTGTGTGTGTGTGTGTGTGTGTGTGTGTGTGTGTGTGTGTGTGTGTGTAAACGTGTGTGTAGAGCACAGCTTGAAAGTCCATTGAGCAGATCAGAGGTGTTAAAGCCTAAAAGGTTTTGTTGTTTTTGTTGTTTTTGCCTCAATAGAATTCCACAGTAGTGTGCTATGACTGAGTGTGTATGAGTGTGTGTGTGTGTATATGTGTGTGTGCAATGTTCATACTGTATAACAGCATTAAGGTAGGCCAAAGGTAATAAGGTTACTATAGGGTGACTAGGGTTTAAAACTGCTGTAAAGTTATAGAGTTCACCTGCACTAAGGGGACATTCATTGCCCTTGTCAGATGCACTCTTCATAAAGAGTGCACCATCTCGAACTCCGTACAGTGAATGTCTGCTCTCTGCCCTGCCTCCTAACTAAATATTAATCAAAGCAATATAACATACAGTATAACGTAGCAATATGATGGGCTTCTATGTGAGTACTGTAAATCTGTCTCGTCTTCCTAATAATGCTGTTAAAGAGGGAGACATGCGTTTTTGATCCGTTTTGTTTTTTCCCAAGGCGATTCCATCCACGTAATCTGCCTGGTAGTCTCCCTCCCTTGGTGGCACATGGTGGGTGATGCCCGCACCCCCAAACCTGGGTGATGCCCGCACCGCGAGGCCTGGGTGATATCCGCACCGCGAGGCCTGGTCACAGATAACACGGATAAACTACTAATCAGTTATCAAACTAGCGGAGGGTAAAAAGTGTCTCATTCATTATTCACAGGCAGCAAATTAAGTTGGTACTGTGGGAATGCTCAATTATAGATGAGAGAGAGGGCAGGCAGAGAGAAGGGGGGGGTGAGAGAGAGGGCAGGCAGAGAGAAGAGGGGGGTGAGAGAGAGACAGTGGGTGGAGAAAGAAAGAAAGAAAGAAAGAAAGAAAGAAAGAAAGAAAGAAAGAAAGAGAAAGAAAGAGAAAGAAAGAAAGAGAGGGGGGAGTGTCTGTGAGACCGATTGAGAAAGAGGGAGAAGAGAAGGAGAAGGGAGGGTGAGAAAGAAAGAGAGAGAGAAAGGGGGAAGATGGAGGAGGATGAGGCGATGTGACAGGGAGAACCCACCCGGTGCGCAGCAGTGTTTTAGCATGTCAGTGAATATTACAGCAGCATTTAAAGAACAGTGTTCACACGCACACACAGGCCCACACAGAAACAACATGCACTGAGCCAAGGGAAACCAGCACAGCGTTAAACACGCCTTTAATACTGCTCTTATACAGCCACATTCATGCACCACAATTCTTCTCTCTACACAAAAATCGACTGTACACACACGCACGTACTTACTCACACACGCACATATTACTCTATATGAGTTTTTCCTCTTAGACAGTAATAGCTTGAAATAAACCAGGATATGGTTATAACATGATGGCTGACATTTGAATAGTTTAGATGAATTCCTTTAGACTTAGTAATATTATATAATATTACAACTTTAAAAACCCTCAAACCGCCGACTGGGTTCATTTTGACCACATTCATGTTTTTGATCATAGCCCAAAGGTTAATTCAATTCATTACATTTTTCATGACTTTGTCAATCAACTTGTCACTTAATAAATAAATCTCAACAATAAGTCCTTTGGGGTCGTTTTGACCCCAGCCAAAAACACCTAATGCTGCTTAGAGTATTTTGATAGATAGGACCTATATTTTAATCTATAGTTTCTATGGAAACATAATAATAAGTTATCCATACGACCAGAGGGTGGATGTGACGCCTGTCGTCGGAAGGAGTTGACCAAAGCGCAGCTTGAAAAGTGTTCACGATTTATTTTATTATCAAAAAAATAATAAACGAAAGCGAACAGTTCTGTCAGGTAACAGAGACTAAACACAAAATAATTACCCACAAACACAGGTGGAAGGCTACCTACGTGTGATTCCCAATCAGAGACAACGATAGACAGCTGCCTCTGATTGGGAACCATACTCGGCCAAAACAAAGAAATAAACAACATAGAATGCCCACCCCAAATCACACCCTGACCTAACCGAATAGAGAAACAAAATGGCCTAGTGAGTGGAGCTGCCACAACACATCCTCGCTGGATACCCACTCTAGCTCGGTGAGTGTGGAGAGCTGGCACAGGATGCACTGGGCTATGACGGCGCACTGGAGGCATAGTGCGTAGAGCCAGCGCAGGATATGCTGGGCCGTGGAGGCGCACTGGAGGTCTGGAGCGCAGAGCTGGCACAACGCGTCCTGGCTGAATCCCCCCTGTAGCATGGCAAGTGCGGGGAGATGGAACAGGCCGCACTGGGCTGTACTGGCGAACTGGGGATACCGTGCGTAGAGCTGGCGCAGGATATCCTGGACCGAAGAGACACACCGGAGACCAGGAGCGCTGAGCCAGCACAATCAGTCCTGGCTGAATGCCCACTCTAGCATGGCAACTGCGAGGAGCTGGAACAGAGCGCAACGGGCTATGAATGCGTACTGGAGACACCGTGAGCATCACTGCATAACACGGTGCCTGACCAGTCACACACTCCCCACGGTAAGCATGGGGAGTTGGCTCAGGTCTAAACCCTACCTCCGCCAATCTCCCCGTGTGCCCCTCCCCCAACATTTTGGGGGGGCTGCCTCTCGTGCTTCCGTCATTGCCTTGACTCCTCGTATCATCGCGGTTTCTCTTTCGCTGCCTCCGCCTGCTTCCATGGCAGGGTCTTGTCCCCTGCCATTACCTCCTCCCAGGTCCAGGATATCCTCTACTCCTTTTTCTCCCGGGCCCAGGATCCCTGCTCCTCCTGGCCATGCTGCTTGGTCCTATTTTGGTGGGTAGTTCTGTCTCGCCTGTCGTCAGAAGGAGTGGACTAAAGCACAGCGTGAAAAGTGTTCATGATTTATTTTATTATCAAAAAAACACTTGAACAAAGTAACAAAACGAAAGCGAACAGTTCTGTCAGGTAACAGAGACTAAACAGAAAATAACTACCCACAAACACAGGTGGAAAAAAGGCTACCTAAGTTTGATTCCCAATCAGAGACAACGATAGAAAGCTGCCTCTGATTGGGAACCATACTCGGGCCAAAACAAAGAAATAGACAACATAGAATGCCCACCCCAAATTACACCCTGACCTAACCAAATAGAGAAACAAAACGGCTCTCTAAGGTCAGGGCGTGACAGTGGAGGAGGACCTGTGTCAGTGATTCTGACCAGATGGGGAGCTATGTATTCTCCGAAAATTAGTGTAGGGCAAATCTAAAAAAGTATGTATTTTATCCCAGGTTTCTCAGGAGACATAATATGAAGTCATATAACCTTAGAGGATGGAGGGGAACCTGTTGGAGTGATCTTGACCTGATAGACAGTTCTCCGGCAAAGATGGTACACCTTATGTACTCGAATATTGCTATTATATATGTTTTTACATTTTTAGTTATTTAGCATAACTGGTTACAACTAGGTATGAGCATGTACAAAATCAAAATGACTTTAAATATATGCTTTGTTGCAGTCAAATCAGCTCATTAAAGTCTGTCAGTGGTATACATACTTGTTAGAACTGTAATACAGAAACTAGCTACCCTCTGTAAGTACGCATAGTCTTTCTTAATTTAACTTGGCAAGTCAGTTAAGAACAAATTCTTACTTACAATGACGGCCTACCACAGCCAAACCCAGACTAATTGTGCGCCACCCTATGGGACTCCCAATCACCGCTGGTAATTGTCTCCTAGGATCACTTTTAAGTAAATTTAATCATTTTCAGTAAAATTAAGTATATTTTAAATGTTTGGTGTACTTCCCCTTTAAATGGCGATTGTTTTCACCACATAAATGTGTTCAAATGAATATTTACTTAATTTGAACTAAATAATACCACAATCAAATAATGCATAATGTATGTTAGTATATTGAGGGTTACAAATTATCGGACCCTTTTTCAATTTTCGCCTAAAATCTAACTGCCTGTAGCTCAGGATCTGAAGCAAGGATATGCATACTCGTGATACCATTTGAATGGAAACACTTTGAAGGTTGTGGAAATGTGAAATTAATGCAGGACAATATAACACATTAGATCTGGTAAAAGATAATACAAAGAAAAAACATGATTTTTTTTTACCATCATCTTTGAAATGCAAGAGAAAGGCCACAGTGTATTATTCCAGCCCAGAAGCAATATAGATTTTGGCCACTAGATGGCAGCAATATATGTTCAAAGTTTTAGACTGATCCAATGAACGATTGCATATCTGTTCAAAATGTTGTGTCAAGAGTGCCCAAATGTGCCTAAGGGGAACTCCACCCCCCCATTCAGCTGAAAAGGTGGCGCCGGGAATTCAAAAATATTCTTTAGAAATATTTAACTTTCACACATTAAGAAGTCCAATACCTCAAATGAAAGATAAACATCTTGTTGATAAACAACCCATCATGTCCGATTTTTAAAATGTTTTACAGTGAAAACACAACAGATATTTATGTTAGACCACCACCAAATCAAAGGGAAAACGCAGCCATTTTTTCCAGCCAAAGATAGAGTCACAAAAGCAGGATTAGAGATAAAATGAATCACTGACCTTTTGAAAAACTTCATCAGATGACACTCATATGACATGTTACACAATACATTTATGTTTTGTTCGATAATATGCATATTTATATCCACAAATCTCGGTTTACATTGACGCCATGTTCAGAACTGACTCCAAAATATCCGGAGGAATTATAGAAAGCTACGCCAGATAACAGAAATACTCATCATAAACTTTGACTAAAGATACATGTTCTACATAAAATTAAAGATACACTGGTTCTTAATGCAACCGCTGTGTCAGATTTATTTTAAAAGCTATGGAAAAAGCCTGCCATGCAATAATCTGAGACAGCGCTCAGACGTAAAAGTATTTCTCCGCCATGTTGGAGTCAACAGAAATACGAAATTACATCATAAATATTCCCTTACCTTTGATGATCTTTCATCAGAATGTAGTGCAAGGAGTCCTAGTTCCACAACAAATCGTTGTTTTGTTCCATAATGTCCAATACTAGTGTCCAATTAGCTGCATTTGCTACCACTTTCAGCTCACATGCCCAAAAACTGACTGCTGGTCCAGGACAACTCACACGAAAACTTCAAAAAGATATATTCCAGGTCGAATAAACTGGACTTTCTAAGTAGAGAATCAATCTTCAGGATGTTATTTTCATATATATCCAATAACGTTCCAACCGGATCATACGTTTTCAGCTGCAGCCAAATGGAACGGCGGTGGCACCCACAGAGAAATGCGCCACAGGAAAATGGCATTCTGTCGGGACAGTGACTATTTCCCCTCCCATTCGGTCAAAGTTCACAGTAAAAGCTCCATTCCACTTTCTACTGAATGAGGACATCTAGTGGAAGGCGTAGGAAGTGCTACCAGATCCATATCTTGTTGGGAAAGGAGGGGGCGATGACGTCAAAGTAGACCCGCATTCAGAATTTCACTTCTTGTTTGGAAGATTGCCTGCCCTGTGAGTTCTGTTATAGACATAATTCAAACAGTTTTAGAAACTTCAGAGTGTTTTCTATCCAATAGTAATAATAATATGCATATATTAGCAATCTAGGACAGAGTAGGATGCAGTTCACTATGGGCACGCAATTCTTCCAAAGTGAAAATACTGCCCCCTATCCTCAACAAGTTAAGAGACCAATGTTTGTTAAAAACCTCTTTGGTCTAGGTGGGACGCTAGCGTACCACCACGACATCATCCGGTGAAATTGCAGTGCGCAAAATTCAAAATACAAATATCTTACATCGTTTAAAAGCTTAACTTCTTGTTGATCCAACCGTGTTGTCAGATTTCAAAAAGGCATTACGGCGAAAGCATAACGTGCGATTATCTGAGGACAGCGCCCCACACCAAAATACTTTTCCAAACCAGCACAGGCATCACAAAATCCCAAGTAGCGATAAAATAAATCACTTACCTTTGAAGATCATCCTCTGTTTGCAATCCCAAGGGTCCCAGCAATTGGTTGTTTTGTTCGCTAAAGTCCTTTTTTATATTCCAAAAACATCAGTTTATTTAGCGCGCTTGATTCAGTAATCCACTCGTTAAATATGCATATAAACAAATCCAGAAAGTTACCAGTACAGTTCGTCCAAACAAGTCAAACAATGTTTCTAATTAATCCTCAGGTGCTCTAATATTTAAATAAATGATCAAATTTAAGACGGCGAATAGTATGTTCAATAGGGAAGATAAATAACAAAAAGCGCGCACCTCATTCACCACTTTTCTAATGAGAGACACCATGGAAAAACTACAACTACTCGTTATTTTTTCAAAAAACAAGCCTAAAACCCTTTCTAGTGGAAGCCATAGGAACTGCAATCTGGGAGGAATTATTTTGAATATCCCATAGGCTACTATTGATATGGCCTGTGACCTCAAAACAAAAAAATCAGGATGGATTCTCCTCGCGTTTCCGCCTGCCATATCAGTTCTGTTATATTCAAAGACGTTATTTTAACAGTTTTCGAAACTTCAGAGTGTTTTCTATCCAATGCTACCAATTATATGCATATCCTAGCTCCTTCACCTGAGTAACAGGCAGTTGACTTTGGGCACATCAGTCATCCAGAATTCAGGATGCTGCCCCCTAGCCTTAAAAAAACAAATTACTTCTGGTTCACCGTGGTTCACCTTTGTAATCTTGGTGTTTACCCTTTACTAGTTCTCAAACACAGTCATACTGAAACTGGGTATGATCTTCTAACTGATGTTGATCTCCTAATCAGCCTAGTAATCAGTGGGTTTTCAGAGTGCTCTGAAACCAGAATACACTTCTCCACATTCAGCATTTTCACAGAAATGTCACACACACAACATTTCAGGACAGAGCAGACACATAAACTCAGAAAACAAAGAAGTCTTCACACTGTCATTTGCGTTTATTTTCAGCAAACTTAACATGTGTAAATATTTGTATGAACATAACAAGATTCAACAACTGAGACATAAACTGAACAAGTTCCACGGACATGTGACTAACAGAAATGAAATAATGTGTCCCTGAACAAAGGGGGGGTTCAAAATCAAAAGTAACAGTCAGTATCTGGTGTAGCCACCAGCTGCATTAAGTACCGCAGTGCATCTCCTCCTCATGGACTGCACCAGATTTACCCGTTCTTGCTGTGAGATGTTATCCCACTCTTCCACCAAGGCACCTGCAAGTTCCTGGAAATTTCTGGGGGGAATGGCCCTAGCCCTCACCCTCCGATCCAACAGGTCCCAGACGTGCTGAATGGGATTGAGATCTGGGCTCTTCGATGGCCATGACAGAACACTGACATTCCTGTCGTGCAGGAAATCACGCACAGAACGAGCAGTATGGCTGATGGCATTGTTATGCTGGAGGGTCATGTCAGGATGACAACAAGCTCAGTCCGATGATGCTGTGACACACCGCCCCAGACCATGACGGACCCTCCACCTCCAAATCGATCCCGCTCCAGAGTACAGCTCTCGGTGTAACACTCATTCCTTCGACCATAAACAACAATCTGATTGTCACCCCTGGTGAAACAAAACCGTCACTCGTCAGTGAAAAGCACTTTCACAGTACAGACATGGCTATTTATTGCCCTCCTCATGCCTCATTGCAGCATGCCTAAGGCACGTTCACACAGATGAGCAGGGACCCTGGGCATCTTTCTTTTGGTGTTTTTCAGAGTCAGTAGAAAGGCCTCTTAGTGTCCTAAGTTTTCATAACTATGACCTTAATTGCCTACCGTCTGTAGGCTAAGCTGTTAGTGTCTTAACGACTCTTCCACAGGTCCATGTTCAGTAATTGTTTATGGTTCATTGAACAATCATGGGAAACAGTGTTTAAACCTTTTACAATGAAGAGGTTTAAAATAATATTACTAAATATGAACGAAAACAAGCTCCCAAATGTATGCATGCACACACACACACACACACACACACACACACACACACACACATACACACACACACACACTGTATCAAAGAGCAGAGTGAATGAATCATAGGTGCAGGAAACTTTGTGGTGAGGAGGAAGTGTATCTATTTTTCCCTCTTGCTCTCTCACTCTCTGGCAGTGCAGCGTGGGGATTTCTCAAGCCTCACTCATTCAGTGAGTGCCCCACAAACACAGATATTCAGAGATAAAGACACGTTCTCTCTCCCTCCAGGGTTGCATTTATTTGAATGGGCTGTGTGTCCTGCATTAAAGAAAAACATTGCAGTGCCTGCGTGTGATAATGATCATCTATCTCTTCTCTGTAACCTCTGTACCAGTCTGCTTGTAGCAAATGCAGCCAGGTCACCTGTGCTACAAGTCAGTATTAGACGGCTCTACGTGTCTGAAGACATCCAGGGATGGCATGGAAGCCGACCACTAGGGGCAACAGAGAGCGCTGTTACCTTCAAGTATGTTTCAATTTTGCTAGGGTGTTGTGGAAGGGGATGACAGATTGGCATAAGCATCTAAATCTGGGATGTAAGGTTGCATGTTAGAATCAAGTGATAGAAAGTTATTTTTGAGATTTTGTTTTGAACCATTTAACCTTTCAGAGTTAATGCCTAACCGTAAGATTTCAGCGTTAATGCCTAAACTTAACCCTAACCTTAAAATTCAGAGTTAATTCCTAAATGTTACCTTAAAAACTTGTTATGGCTGCAATCCCGCTAACGGGATCGATATGACAACTACCAGTGAAAATAGAGGACGCCAAATTCAAACCACAGAAATCTCATAATTACAATTCCTAAAACATACATGTGTCTTATATCATTTTAAAGTTAATCTTGTTGTTAATCCCACCAAAGTCTCCGACTTCAAATATGCTTTTCAGCGAAAGCACTACAATCGATTATGTTAGGTGCCCACCAAACCACAATAAGCACAGCCATTTTCCAGCGAAACATAGCATTCAGAACAGTAGCCAAATTAGCAGCCATGTTGGAGTCAACAGAAACCAGAAAATACATGATAAATGTTTCCTTACCTTTGATGAACTTCATCAGAATGCAGTCCTAGGAATCCCAGGTCCACAATAAATGCTTGATTTGTTCGAAAATGTCAGTTATTTATGTCCAATTAGCTACTTTGGTTAGCGCGTTTGGTAAACAATTCCAAAGTCATTGCCTGCAATATGAGTTCTGTTATACTCACAGACATAATTCAAACCGTTTTAGAAACTTCAGAGTGTTTTCTATCCAATACTAATAATAATATGCATATATTAGCAACTGAGACTGAGGAGCTGGCCGTTTACAATGGGCACCTTTTCATCCAAGCTACTCAATACTGCCCCTGCAGCCATAAAAAGTTAAACACTTCCAAATTTTAGGTTTAGAGCAACATAGAAAAATTATGTTTGAGAAACACGGTCAAACGTCTAATTCTGACATGAGACTGTGAGAGCTTTTGGGACTGTGTCAAATCTGTTGAATTCTGTGGCAGTACGTTGGCCCCAAATGTATTGTTTCAGAACTCAAACATGTGGCAAAAACACCTCTACTTCCCCACCCTCTGGTATACGGGACAGCCCCCCCCCACCCCACATATACACGCACACACGCACAGACAGACAGACACACACACACACAAATACACACACCAATGGGTCTGTTTGATGTGTTGCACATATAACAACTGAAACAAACACATTATATTAACACACTGTCTTTCTCTATCTCTGTACCAGTACTATGTCTAATGTATTGTAGTTAACGAAAGTTCAATCAGGAAGGATGTTCTGAATGCATTTAACTTCATCCAGCAAGCATAAGCAACATAATTCCCTTTATTTCTTATTGTACAGGCAAATGTATCATCAGCAGCATAGTGTCTTGTTTCTTCTTCTCTTAGCCATGTGAGGAATTTCAATCACCTATGTACCCTATAGCCTACGAGCACAGCACAAGAATCCACATACCTCACACTTGATGTTTAACCTGTGGGCTCACTCTTGCAATTATCCCCTTCCTCTCTTTCAACTCATGGCCGTAAATCTGGTGTAGTATTTATGTGTCAACTTACACTCTTTTTCTCAGTTGCTGTTTTTTCAGCACCAGTCTTCAACAACCATGCTGCCATCACATCATCTGGCTCCGAGGATCATCCCTCGGAGACGAGGCCATTCCCCAAACGTTTTAATAAAATGTATTATTGTATTCCGTTGCTGTTGTCCATTCAGGTAAGCCTGTAGTCGATTGAAATATGTTTACTTCTGTGACAGTGCGTTGGCACCAAATGTGTTGTTTCAGAACTCCAACATGTGGCATCAACATCTCCACCTCCCCACCTTCTGGCATACTGGGACCATCCCACCCACACACACACACACCACGGGTGCTGTTCCAGGGCATGCTGCACACATTCAATAACAACAGAAACACAACAAATGCATTGATTGATATTTTTTGTTTTTCTGCACAAATTATATCGACACACAATTTTTAATCTCTCTCTCTCTCTCTCTGTGTGTGATTGAGTGTGTTTGTTGGTGTGTGTGAGTGTGTGGGCAGGGAGGCTGTTTGATGTGAGTCAGACCTAAACCAGGCTGGTTTCTCTCACATGTGTGTGGGACGTATCCAGATGGCCCAGCAGGCCCGAACAAATGTCACTGTGATAACGAGATGACAAGGGCTGTGAAAACACAGGTAGGATTAACACGCACACACACGCACGCACGCACATGCACGCACGCACATGCACGCACGCACAAGCACACACACACTCCAGTCACAGATGACTACACACCAAATGAACAGGGATGCCAGGTACAGAGAGTAGAGTAGCAATGACGCTGCATTTGATTGAGGTTGGTGTGCTGAGGCTTGGCCGTGTCAGCAGACAGATCACTCAAGATTGACTTTCGAAATTGGATGTCTGTCCATCCCCTGAGGACTTCGGGAAAGGCCTTCAATACCGGCCACTAGAGGCAACAGTGAGTACTATTAGGTAATCCCATGACTCCGGATCCAAAAATCTTGTGTTCAATCCGAGTGGGAGAATTTAATTTGTATTTTTATACCCTATCCCAAACCTTAACCCTTAACTTAACTTGAAAGCCTAGACTTCATGTTTTAACCCTATCCAAAGTCTTAATCTATAACTTTGAAATATGACGTTTCTCCAAACGCAACGGCGCTGAGAGTCAACCCAGGGTGTCAAAAACATTTAGAAATGTCACGTTTGGAGCAACTTCGAAATTTGACTTTTTGAAAAACCTGGATAAGCTTCAGAATTTGAAGTCAAATTGGAAAAACCGTGAGCTCTTGTTATGTCAGAATGTGACTGATAGCCTCCTACATAACAGCTTTCACTGACACATCATGACCAGAAGAGAATAAAGCTAGTTGGGCAGTGTCCGGGTGAAGATGCCCTTCAGCACAGATCTAGGATCCCTCCCTTAATCTTAGGAGGGAAAACTAAGGCTATGATTCAATCAAATCAAGCGCTAACCCACATTGGCATACATCCTCATAGCGGATGTTTTTGGTGGAGTTGGAGGTGTGTGAGCTGACAAATAGGTGAGCAGCTGATCTTGTGTGTCACAAACCACACCCTTCCTTATAATCCCAACCGCGTTAGAAGTTCAAAACGGCTGTAGAACGGGTAGGCTAATGCAGGTCTTCATGTTCATTTGGATGGGAGGATTTATATCGGTCTAATCGAGGTGTAGACAATGTAATATCATGCAGTCGGGTGTTTGAACTTGTAACGTGGCCACATTAACTTCTGGCTGCGTAGGAGTTGTAGGAGTTATAAAAATGTTGTGGTTTGGTTGCATCCAATGTCAAGCCAGGAGCCAGCCGCTTGTGGACTTGTGGATTTGACAGCTCTAACACAGTTCGACCACAGATAGAACAGTGAGGCAGATATTTCACCAGATGTATAAATGTGAAGCATTCTCTTGGCGCTTCCACTCACTACCAAATATGCTAGTGAGAGGAAGCCCAGTGGCCGGCAGCAGGAGAAGATGGAAGGAGATGGATTTTGGCCGACATTCTGCACATTTTCTGTTCCCAAAAGTAAACTCTGTTATGAATGGTTTTGTAGACTTTAACCTTTGCCAAAGTTGTAAAAAAAAAATGGCGTTGTTTAGAAGGAGTGCGAAGGTCAATTTCCCTAATGGAAATATGCATATATACAACGGGCTAATAGGATCTCGCTAGCTTGTGCTCTGCCCATTTATGACTAATTTGTTCCCATTGTAAATGACAGGCTGTGGTTTATCTTGGTTATAAAAATCTTTGGTTCGACCTCCGACACTGCCAAAACCTCTGCTATGCAGGTGTTGGCTAGCACAGATCTGATCTAGCCGTAAACTGACCTTACAGATGTAGCAGCTTCATTTGATCACTCTTTTGTTTCTGAGAGTTTTCCTGCACAACAGGGAAGGCAAACATGTTGTGTATTCAAGGTTTAAAAAGGCTTCTAAAGTTTGTAATTTCCACCTGAAATTGTCAGACTTGATTTGTCGTAAAGATAAAGGGATCCACCCCTACAAAAAAAATCCTATTAATTCTAATTCATGTTTCCTGCTGCTGCAGTAATATTGTCCTGCTGTAGCAAACTGGCTCAGATTAAGATGTAACTTCGATTCAAACAGTCCCCAGAGTTCACCAGAGGTCATCACTAGGGGCCGGGTATCCCTGAGACAGCTGTTGCCATAGAAACACCAGTTCTGGGATCTTACAGTGACACCTCTCTCTCTCCTCGCCAGACTCTCAGGAGTTACATAGAGTGTGAATGCTGCAGTGAGAACGTATTTATTTCATTTCCTTACTAGTCACAAGTGCAGCCTGTCAACTCTTTCTCTCTCTCTTTCTCTCTCTCTAAAAAAACTCTCTCACACACCATCTCTTCTGCAAATATAATCTCTCACACTGTTTCTCTCATACATTCACAAACGTGGTGTATTCCTCCTTTCTCTCTTTCCAAAACAGTAGACACAGTCTCAGTTACTCTGAGCACACAATGAACTTTACATGCACACACACACCAGTTTGTCCCTGTCCCTGTGTGCGTAAGGGTCTGGGTGCTACCAATGACCTGACAAAGATACCTGCCCTCACACTCCTCTTTTAGCAGAGCCCGCATGATGGACATGTTAGTCTGACAGACACGTGTACGGCCCATGTCAACATGCTGTGTGAACAAGCATTCATTGGTTAATACCACCGTGTGCATGTCTGTGTGCGTGTGTGTTCGCGCGCGCGCGCGTGTGTGTGAGTAAAGCAGTGTCCAGTGCTGGCTCCAAATTTCCTCTGAGGTGATCTGTTATAGTGACAGGGCTGCAGTATTTTTAGATAGAGAGAAAGGACAGATAGTAAAACAAGAAATACAGACAGACAGACAGACAGACAGACAGACAGACAGACAGACAGACAGACAGACAGACAGACAGACAGACAGACAGAGAGAGAGAGAGAGAGAGAGAGAGAGAGAGAGAGAGAGAGAGAGAGAGAGAGAGAGAGGGAAAACAAAATAGAGAAAAAGGGAGACAAATACAAAGAGAAAGAGGGGAGGGAAGGGGTTGGCATCTCATACAGTGAGTTGCTTCATACAACGGTACATTGGGCTGAGCTCATGTTCATTTTGGAGGAAAGAATGGAAGAGATGTAAGCACACACAAACACAAACACACAAGCACACACACACAAACAAACAAACAAACAAACAAACACACACAGACAGACAGACACGCACAAGCGTGTAAACACACACGCACCCACGCACGCACGCGCACACACGATCATTCCTCGAAGTCTACCTTGGACAATTCAACAATTGCAGCCTTTATAAACAGAGGGCAGGAGACAGAACACAATAAAACAGACTCAAACAAATAGTAGAAGGGGAAGGAGACAGAAAGAGAACAGAGTGAAAGAGAAATGTGTGTGTGGAGAGAATGAGTGAGAGTGATCTTCGGTGACTGAGAGACAGAAAGAGAGAGATGGGATGGATGCATGAATCTGGTCAGGCTGTCCTGCCGGCAGCTGATTGGGTGACATTGGCTGAAGCCTCAAAGTGGATGGAGAAAAGATTTGTGTGTCTGTAACAATCCTCTCTTTTAGCACAATGTGCTCCTCTCTCTCTGGGCCTGTTCCCTGAGTCAGCATCACAGCTCCAGTTTCTCTGCTGCAGCCGGCCCCGCTCTGCCGGCAGGACAATAATAGGATATCACTGTGTGTCTGTGCTTGTGTGTTCCGCATGTGCCCGAGTATGGGTATGAGGGTTTTGTGTGGTTATTCTGTGTGTCTGTGTGTGTGTGTGTGTCTGTGAGTCTGTGTGTGTGTGTGTGTTCGCACCCACATACGTACACACCTGGATATACATTTGTGCGTGCATTTGCAAAGACAACTTCAGTTGCACTTTGCATCTGCGTGGTCAGGTCACTCCAACATCTCGTGCAATATGATATTTTTGACTTTCAGAGCAAGCCGGGATATTTCTGTCCGCTTTCACTGAATCTATGATTCTACCGTGACACTGTTAAAGACACAGAACTCCCTGAAATCCCCTAAGACGCTGTCAGAAGAATCCATGTTATTTGGATGGATGCTATGGTTTTCCCTTGATAGATTTGCATAGTACAAAAATAGCAGGCTGAAGAGGTATGGAGTCAAACAGGAAAGGACACTTTAGCAGAGGAGTAACTGACACGGGGTGAGTCACTTTCACACATGCGCACGCACACACAAACTCCTGCATGCACACACACACACACACACACACACACACACACACACACACACACACACACACACACACACACAGACAGACACACACATACAAAACAAATATACACACACAAAAAGGCACACTTGCCGAAATAATTATTTCATGGGCCTTGTCATCGCAGAGTGTGGGTAAGAGTCACAGGGATTTCTGCAACTTGGTTGGCCTTCTGTCTGTCAGTCCATCTGTCTGTGTCCTGATTGGTTCAGCATCTGTCTAAATTTTAGAAATATTTCCACTCCAGGACTTAACTCCATGTGTTGTACTATACCCATTCGGTAGTCTATGAGCCGTATTGTCAGGCAGGCCATTCATTCTGTGATTCTGCAGGGTGCACAGTTTCTTTCAGACCCTTGATTTTAGGTCAACTGCATCAAATTACATCCAGAAAGCCCCCAGCTCCCCCCTCTCTCTGTGTCTGTGTCAGAGTTGCCTTGTCAGGATGTGTGAGTGTGTGTGTGTGTGTGTTCCTGACTTGTCCTCCTGTAGCCAGATCACAGAGGACATACTGCCAGGGCCCTCTCCATCCCGCAGTGGCTGTTTATACGTCTGTCCTACCCACATCGATCCCTTCCTGGACAGTCAAAGTGAAAGTGTGTGTGTGTGTGTGTGTGTGTGTGTGTGTGTGTGTCAGAGAGAAGACAAACAGAGACCGAAGGTTACGTAGGTCGATATAACTTTGCTGTGATATACTTTGTTGTGTGATGTACTGCACACTAGGTGGTATATTCTATCAGTAGATCATGGTCCTTGAGTCTCAACAGAGAATTCGAGAGAGAGAGACAGAGAGAGAGAGAGAGAGAGAGAGAGAGAGAGAGAGAGAGAGAGAGAGAGAGATAGAGGTAAAGAAAGAAACAAGAGGGGGAAATGATACTGCAGGGTTGTGTTGTGCCTAATGCTCACATAAGCAACAACACACACAACATGTGACTTCTCACCACGTGCCAGTCACACTCTTTCTCACCAGCTGTGTATTTTAAAATCACTCCCCATCACACATCTTAGGATTTAGGTAGGAAGCACTTTTGCCTGAAATGTGTCAATTCATCTGTGAATTGGTTCAGTACGTACTGTGTTTTGTTAGTTGTTTTTAATAGAGAGCCATGCCAATTCTGTTGAGGGTTCATGTCATGTAATTTATGATGGGTGGAGGCCAAAAATTCTATATTGTGCTCCATTGTGCTCTCTGTCCCTTACCTGGTTTCACTGAGAGGTGTGGAAGGACCTTTTGGTTCATGGTTGAGTGATAAGCATCACATGATGCTGGACGGAAGGAAGAACATTCAAATAATAACACTTAACTATGTAATGATTTATTATGCTGGTTGTTAAAATTGAAATGAAATCAAACATGCATATTTTTAAGATTAAATCATGATTTTTCCATTAAGTCATTATTGAAAGAAAATTTCCATGACAATAGAATATACATTAAAAAAAACTCCCACTTTTCTCAAATGTTTTGCATCCTGGTTACTGCACACACCTATCCTAGCATTGCAATGTGCTGTGATAGGAGGAGAGGCAGAGGTGTTGTAGAGATTGGCGTGAGGTGTGGGCCAGTGCATTCCGCTCTGAGGAGGTTAATGAGCGTAGCCGCCGGGCCCTCAGCCAAACACTAGCCACCCAGCAACACTAATGCTGCTGCTAACACTACTGCTCGCTAACACTAGTGTTAGCTAACGCTCCCACAATGAGCCTGACTCTATCAGTTAGCAACCCCGCACTGAGCTCTGGCTAATTATACTTCCAGAGAGGGAGGGAGGGAGGGAGGGAGGGAGGGAGGGAGGGAGGGAGGGAGGGAGGGAGGGAGGGAGGGAGGAACAGAGAGATAGAGGGGGAGAGAGAGCGAGCAAGAGAGAGAGAGAGGGGGGAGATCACGTGTGTGAAGGAGAGTGTGTAAGAAGGAAAGAAAGTAACAGAGCCTGTGTGAAAGCAAGGAGAAGAGGGAGAGAAGGGCATTGTAAGTGTGTAAGAGAGAGTTTATGAGAGGGAAAAAGAGAGATATAGTTGTGTGTGTGTGTACGAGAGAGAGAGAGAGAGAGAGAGGGTAAAGGGAGGGAGGGGTTAGAGAGATCAAGCAAGTGAGAAAGGGAGAGACAGAGAGAGAGAGAGAGAGAGAGAGAGAGAGAGAGAGAACACACTCAGAGGGAGAGCTAGCTTGAATTGATTTGAGACGGAGAGTGTAAGAACATAGACGAGTAAAGAGCAAAATAGAGTGTGAGACAAGGTGAAAAGGAAAGAACAGAGTGAAGACAGTGAGTCGGAGACAGAGAGAGAGAGTGAGAGACAGAGGGGAGGGGAAAAGAGAGAGAGGCTAGCAGTATCAAAACTGGATGTTTCTAAGTGCTTTACTGCTGACTGATCCAATGAGCACTCACTCTGTTATTCACCAAGCAAAGACACCCAGAGAGGTAGGTAACCGGGATGCTTCCTCCCCTCCGAGTGTGTGGGTCTGTGAGAGTGTGTGTTTGGGTGTGTGTGGGTGTAGGAGTGAGTGTGAGACATACAGACAGAAATATAGATGGAAGGGGTAAAATATATGCATAGAGCAGTTTCTTCTTTGAGAATGAGCTGTATTGACTATAAGAATTTTCAGAATGTGTGATATTGAAAGAAAGTATCTTAGAAGTGTCTGTGGTATAAAAAAATGTTTTTTTAAATGTTAGTGCGGGTGAGAAGGAAATACAACATGCATGTGTGCACTGTATATGGTATAGAAGCATGTGTGTACTGTACTTGCATAGCAGTGTGTGTCTAACAGTGTGTGCATCTACACACCAGTGTGTGTGTGTGTGTGTGTGTGTGTGTGTGTGTGTGTGTGTGTGTGTGTGTGTGTGCGTGTGTGTGTAAGGGTTAGAGAGGTGTAGGTTCCAGTAGGTTCACCATTCAGCCTGCCTGCAGATCTGGGCTCAGAATTAGAGCAGTGGGCTGAAATAGACCCAGTCCAGAGATAGCCAGGGGCCACAGTCACAGAGTGGCACATATGACGGTGGGCGGGAGGGGGGGGGGGGGGGGGGGCAGACAGTGAGAGGGGCAAACATGAATGACAGATATGGGGGTAGATATGGGGAATAGTGATGTGTGGCTTGACTCATAACCCACAGTCCCCGTGGTTATATCTGCGTGGCGGGCGGGCGGGTTTAGGGTGGGTGGGTGATTGAATAAAGAGAAAGCACTGCATTAAGAATTCATAAATGTATGCATTCTTATAGGCTACATTGATATTTGTTTTTCATAATTTCTATCTGGCGTTAGGCTTTAGGGCTTAACTGTTCGTGTGCCAAATACACAGCAATTACCAAATGGCAAATGCTTTTGGGAACTTAAGGCAGAAAAAGTTAGGCAGAAAAAGTTAGGCAAAAAGGACAATGTCGTAGTTTTATTGAGTAAGAGAAAAGCTGTGGAATGGAGAGTTGAAAATAAAGAGAAGGGAGGGCCAGAACAGTAGCCTTATTTTTGGGAAAGATCTTATGTGTGATGATTGTGAGGCGCTAGACAAATTTGACAGTCACAAGACGGGGACTTCAAAAAAAGGGAACTGTGCTGTTCAGATGGGTTAAATGGAACTGTAGGCCTAACTGAAATATGAACACTGACTGTAGATCTATAACCTCTCACATGAACGTTCAACATTTAGATAATACAGCGTTTGACCTTTCCATTGTGTTAACAGCAGATGATTGGTTGATTTCCATTTTTTCTTATTCTTAATATTGTCCATCCCATTGGGTATCTCACTGCGCCCTCATATGCCATGTCTTGAAATATGCAGACAGGCAGAAATGTAATACTTCTGACAGCCAACTTTCTAACTCCATCCATAACTTTTGGACTTCATAACATTCCCAGAAAGCATGGATTATTGAGTCATTGTTAGTTTTACACTTACGTTCCAACATTCCCTCCATCTTGCGACAATATCAGTTATTCTTAAGTCTTGGTTCCAATCATTTATATTTTACAACATTTTTCAGCTGTGCTAACATAATTGCACAAGGGTTAGCCTAATTAGCCTTTTAAAATGATAAACTTGGATTAGCTACCACGACGTGCCATTGGAACACAAGAGTGATGGTTGCTGATAATGGACCCCTGTACGCCAATGTAAATATTCCATTAAAAATCTGCAGTTTCCAGCTACAATAGTCATTTACAACATTAACAATGTCTACACTGTATTCCTGATCAATTTTAAGTTATTTTAATGAACAAAAAAGTAGCTTTTCTTTAAAAAACAAGGACATTTCTAAGTGACCCCAAACTTTTGAATGGTTGTGTATATGGAGGGTACGGCGCAACAGAAGACGAACGTCAGAGGGGCTAAGGATCTTGGAGATGGGGAAAGAGCTGATAAAACAGGGGGACAGTTTGCAAGACTCTACCCGGAGGGGCAGGTCAGGATTGGATTGCCATACCCTCTGCCCGAGACAATAACGGGAGCCGGTGTCTGGTGGTGGTCCGCCTGTTGTCGATACCTAGAGGTGGTCTTGAGAAGAGCCGACCGAGCTCTCTTCCAGGTATGGTGACAGTGGCAGATGAACATCTGGGCCGAGGGAATGCTGACCTCTTCCTCCTGCTCCGGGGAGAGCGGGGGCTGATATCCCAGGGAGCGAGACCAATGGCTGAGCAAGGAAGGGTGTTGCGGGCATATTCTACCCACATGAGATTCTGGCTCAAGGTGGTGGGATTGGCGGAGACCAGGCAGCAAAGAGTCGTCTCCATGTCCTGATTGGCTCGCTCAGGCTGGCCGTTAGACTGGCGGTGGAACCCAGAGGACAAGCTGGCCGATGACCCAATGAGCGTGAAGAATGCCTTCCAGAACTGGGACGAGAACTGAGACCCCCATCAGAGACCATGTCCACCTGAAGTCCATGGATCCGGTAGAAGTGCTGCACCATCAGCTGGGCCGACTCCTTTGCTGAGGGTAGCTTGGGCAAAGGGATGAAGTGGGAGGCTTTGGAAAACCAGTCCACCACAGTAAGGATAACCGTGTTGCCATAAGACGAGGGGAAACCAGTGACGAAGTCCAGGGATATGTGTGACCAGGGATGGTGAGGGACGGGAAGGGGTTGAAGGAAGTGAGCCCGAGCTTGCCGAGGAGTCTTATTTTGGGCACACATGGTGCACGAATGCGGAGACATCGGGAACTAAGGTTGGCCACCAAAAATGTTGTCGTACAAAGGCCAGGGTCTAACAGGAGCCAGGATGGCAGGCCCGTTGAGAGGAATGAGCCCATTCCAGAACCGAGGAACAGGCAGAGTCCGGGACAAACATCCGGGGCCCCTCTGGCTAACCGGATGTTGTAATTCCTTTCCATGGGGTCGAGACGATAGGAGAAGAATGCGCAAGGATGCAGCTTTTGGTCTTGGGCCGAACACTGGGACAGGACAGCCCCCACTCTGACGTCCGGGAAGGCTCTGGATGGATTAGTATGGGGGCGGTAATGAATTGGTGTTTGAGGTCCAAGAACGCCTGGTCTGCAGCTGTAGACCACTTAAACAGGACCTTGGGACATTTGAGTGCTGACAGGGGGGAAGCCCGTGTGCTGTAGCTCCAGATGAACCAGCGGTAGATATTGGCGAACCCCAGGAAGCACTGCAGCTGAACACTGGAGGTGGGTTGCGGGTTCTTGAGCTGAGTGAGAAAACCCGAGGATGTCATCAATGTAGACAAAAACAAAACGGTTCAACATGTTCCCGGAGAAAATTGTTTACCAGGGCCTGGAACACAGCAGGAGTGACGGTCAGTCCAAACGGCATCACCAGGTATTCATAGTTGCCTCTAGCCATGTTAAAGGCAGTCTTCCACTCATCCCCTTCCCGCATCCGTACCATATGATAGGTGTTCCGGAGATCAAACTTGGAGAAGATGGTAGCCCCCTGGAGAGGCTCGAAAGCCGAGGCAATGAGTGGAAGCAGGAAACGTTTTTTAACCATGATGTCATTCAGGCTCCGGTAGTCAAAACACGGACACAGGGTTTTGTTGTTCTTCTCCACAAAGCAGAACCCTGCGCCACTATGGGAGGCAGAAGGATGGATACCCAACTGCAGCCAGGGAGTCCTCAATATACATCTCCGTCGTCTTGGTCTCCAGACCTGACAGGGAATAAAGCCGCCCCCGAGGTGGTGTAATGCCAGGGAGAAGGTCGATGGCGGCAGTCATAGGGCCGATGGAAGGAAGCGCGGTGGCACTGGCCTTGCTGAAAACCTCCTGGAGGTCCTGGTACTCCACAGGAATGGCAGAGAGGTCCAGGGCTTTTCCCAAGCCCGCAGGAAGATGTCCCTGGGCAGGCAGCTCCGACTTCAGGTAATACCCATGGCAAAACGGGCGCCAACCCAGAATTGAACCTGTAGCCCAGTCAATCAGGGAACTGTGTCTCTGGAGCAAGGAAAACCCAAAAACCACGGGTGCATGAGGAGATTCAATGAGCAGGAACTGTATGTTCTCACTGTGACTACCCAACACTCTCAGGTTAACCTGTTGCGACGAGCAAACCCGGATCCGGGATCCTATTTATAGCCTCAAGCTCATTACCATAAGGCAACGTTAACTATTCATGAAAATCGCAAATGAAATGAAATAAATATATTAGCTCTCAAGCTTAGCCTTTTGTTAACAACACTGTCATCTCAGATTTTCTAAATATGCTTTTGAACCATAGCTAAACAAGCATTTGTGTAATGGCATTGATAGCTAGCATACCATTAAGCCTAGCAATCAGCATGCAACATTTTCACAAAAACAAGAAAAGCATTCAAATAAAATCATTTACCTTTGAAGAACTTCAGATGTTTTCAATGAGGAGACTCTCAGTTAGATAGCAAATGTTCAGTTTTTCCAAAAATATTATTTGTGTAGGACAAATTGCTCCGTTTTGTTCATCACGTTTGGCTACCAAAAAAACCTGTATCCAGGAGTGTAATTATCCCCGCAAGCTCATTAGCATAACGCAACGTTAACTATTCATGAAAATCGCAAATGAAATGAAATAAATATATTAGCTCTCAAGCTTAGCCTTTTGTTAACAACACTGTCATCTCAGATTTTCAAAATATGCTTTTGAACCATAGCTAAACAAGCATTTGTGTAAGGGTATTGATAGCTAGCATACCATTAAGCCTAGCAAACAGCATGCAACATTTTCACAAAAACAAGAAAAGCATTCAAATAAAATCATTTACCTTTGAAGAACTTCAGATGTTTTCAATGAGGAGACTCTCAGTTAGATAGCAAATGTTCAGTTTTTCCAAAAATATTATTTGTGTAGGAGAAATCGCTCTGTTTTGTTCTTCACGTTTGGCTGAGAAAAAAACCCGAAAATTCAGTCATAACAACGCAAACTTTTTTCCAAATTAACTCCATAATATCGACAGAAACATGGCAAACGTTGTTTAGAATCAATCCTCAAGGTGTTTTTCGCATATTTATTCGATGATAAGTCACTCCTGGCAGTTTGGTTTCTCCTCTGTTCAAAATGGAAAAATGCGCGCACCTGGAGATTGCGCAATAGTTTCGACGGAGGACACCCAGCGGACACCTGGTAAATGTAGTCTCTTATGGTCAATTTTCCAATGATATGCCTACAAATACGTCACAATGCTGCAAACACCTTGGGGAAATGACAGAAAGTGTAGGCTCTCTCCTTGTGCATTCACAGCCATATAAGGAGACATTGGTACACAGCGCCTCAAAAATCATTCACTTCCTGTATGAAATTTCATCTTGGTTTCGCCTGTAGCATTAGTTCTGTGGCACTCACAGACAATATCTTTGCAGTTTTGGAAACGTCAGTGTTTTCTTTCCAAAGCTGTCAATTATATGCATAGTCGAGCATCATTTCGTGACAAAATATCTTGTTTAAAACGGGAACGTTTTTCATCCAAAAATGAAATACTGCCCCCAGAGTTTCATGAGGTTAATCACCCAGGATTTGAACCAGATGCAGACACGGTAGGTGTATAGTACAGTTCTCAGATTATTTATTGGAATCACGGGGCAGGCAAAGGGCAGGTTGAGGTCAAGCAGACGTTCATGATCAGGTCAGAGTCAGGCAGGTGCAGGACGGCAGGCAGGCTCGGGTTCAGGCCAGGCAGAGGTTCATAATCAGGTTAAAGTCAGGCAGGTACTTTATGGCAGAGACTCAGAACTAGAGAAACAGGAAGGCGGGAAATAACGCTGAGAAGACAAGACGAACTGGCAACAGACAAACAGAGAACACAGGTTTAAATACACAGGGGATAATGGGAAGATGTGCGACACCTGGAAGAGTGGAGACACAAAGACAGGTGAAACATATCAGGGTGTGACAAATTATAGACAAGTTGACTAACAAATAGTCTACAAAAATGTCATAAATTATAAGCAGAAACATACATTCCTATCTAAATTAGGTTGGCACAGACAGAGAGGAGGCAGTCAAACAGATGGGGTAGATACCCCCATGCAGAGGGCAGATATGGGACAGGGGGAGTGTTAGATACAGACTGTAAATGTGGTGGTGGAGTTGGACATTGGGGTTAAAGGACAGACAGAAAGCAAGGTTCTGTATTCAAGGATCAAATTGATTGCCGTTATTTGTAAGAAAGGCATTGGAAACCTTTCTCACAAGAGCAGTCCCTTTAGACCAGTACAAAGTGCAGGACAAATACAGATAATCGGACAAATAGACTCCAATCAATCATGAATAAAAGGAGTAAGCTAGACTGTCTGGGTTGGGTCCATTCATACCTGTAACAGAGGAAATATTATTGTGGCTATACCATTTGAAAACATGTAAGCAGTTAGACAAATGCATTTTTAGACAGTGCATTTTTTAAGAAGAGATGGGAACTTGATTTGTGTGTTGCTATAGTCTGAGATTGATCTCAATAGTGGGTTCACTTTGAAAGGAGTTGAAGAGCATACACCTAGACGTGCGTGCTTGCGTGCGCCCTTGCATCCTTGCGTGTGTGCGCACTTGCGTCCGTATGTATGAGTGTGTGCTATAACACTTGGTGGAGGAGAGCGTTTTTTTTGGGGGGGGGGGGGGGGGGGGTACAGCACTCCCTGTTTCTCTGCCCACTGCGTGATATCTAGTTATAGCACTATGGTGGAGGAGGCAATGCTCATACATGCATGATTATAGCCCTTTCTGCTTCCACGGGAGTGCTCCAGCCACTGCAGCTCACATACTCAAACCTCTTTCAATTACACGGTGTGTTTCTTGGTACCCCAAAATCAGTTTAAACTTCCATTACCAAGTATTGCACTCTAACATGTAGTCTAACAATTTCCTTCCCTCCTGGACTGACTGTTGAAGATGATTGGAATACTACAAGTAGAAGTTAATCCACAGTGAGAAAAACACTACATTGACCTTAAATCAGTGTCTACGGTTAAACTTCACCCCTTCCAGTCTGAAATAGAGAGTTTACTGAATGTTCATCTGGTGTCAGACATATAGCTGTCTCACAGTAATATTCCAGAGCTAGGAGATACTGTATATCATATTATAACGTAAGAGTATGCATGGTCAGCATCTGTTAGTCTGTTACGCGTATATGAATCGATTGTACTTTCAACCGTTTCAATGTTGTTTTTGGTGTCGGATTCACCCTTGTCTTTGAAAGGACTAGGCAATGTTGGGCACTTCTTTGTTACTGTGTGTTTTTCTGAATGTTCATATGTGCATCCGGGTGTGTATGTGTGAGTGTGTGCATAAGTGCGTAAGTGCGAGTGTGTGTGTGTGTGTGTTTGCATGCGTGCGTTAGGTTTGGCAGGGTGGGCTGGTATCAGTTCACACATGTAGATTTGTTGTGTTAGGCCTTTTGTTTTAATTTGAAGTTGTAGTCTCCTGTCTCAATCCTCTGAGATGAAGCCGGAATGGCGTCTGACTCCCATTGTGCCTGTCAGTCGCATTCACTGTCACTCAAACACATGTCCTCATTGGGAAACTGAGTACCTACCTGGCACTGCCTACTGACTCCTTCTCTTTGACAGTTTACATGACGATCCTAATTTGAATGGTAAGGTCAGAAGCTTAAAGAGCTCAGTATCGCCTAAGAGCCCACTAGGGTTCATTCCGAAAGCTAAAGGGATAATATAAACTGTGTTACAACCATTTCATCCAAGGTTTGTCGTCAACACCATGTGTGTGTCGTGTGTGAGCGTGTGGGGGATGCTGAAGTGTGAGTACATCTCTGAATGAGAATGAACTCACTCTCCCTCTTTTAGAAACATATACACACACACACACACACACACACACACACACACACACACACACACACACACACACACACACACACAAGCACGCACAGACGCATAAACAAACACACACACCAATTCCTAATTGAAACTCATGAAAGATAATTGGAAATGGAATGTCAGTGTACTTCTTGAATTGACTGGCCTCTTGTTTGGGACTGACTGGTTGCTGGCTCTTTAAGAGGTCTATTTTTACAGGGGTACAGTCATGCATGGAGCAAGGCACAGCTGAGAGAGGAGGCATGGAGAGGCCGTTGGAGAGTCTTTCTCTGACTCACAAATGTGACTCTCTACAACACATGGGCTACTAGTGTATTATTGTTATTGTGTGTGTGTGACCGTGCGTGTGTGTGTGCATGGGTACATGTGCAGGGTTGGGTAGGTTACTTTCTAAATATAATCAGTTACAGTTACCTGTCCAAAATTTTAATCAGTCATGTAACTTTTTGATTACCTGACTCAGTAACATAATCTGATTACGTTCAGTTACTTTTAGATTACTTTCCCGTTAAGAAGCATTAGAAGACAAAAATGTATGTTACCAATTGAACGACATCTATTGCAGGATAAATAAATGTTAAAGTTTACATAGCTGGCCATATATGGATGTTACATTTTACATTATGGGTTGGTGAAGTAGGCTTCTTCTAACCCATGTGTTCTTACTACATACAATATGATTACATGATATATTTACATTAAAACAAAGTCTATCCGAATTTCAGTCATTCCAATAAATTATATACCCCTTGATCTTCAAAAATAGGACTTGGAAAGATGGAAATATAGATTAGCCTAATTGTTTAACCTGAGCATAACCCCCAAACTAAGGACTTATTAGCCATCCCTACTCTGTTTATGATTTTGTTGTCATGGAGGACTGATTGGACTGAAAAAATAATGCTGTGCTCAGGGAATGGCATGGTTTGAGCACTACTGAAAAGTGCTACTTACATCTGAAAAATGTATAACATATGCTGCATTTGATACAGGCCTACTTTTTTATTTTTTGTTGTTATTACTTTGATATCTTGATAATATGCAGCTGTTTAAAGGGCAAATCCACAGACGAAATAATAACAAAACGATTGCCCCGCCTCTGTTTCGGTTAAAAGCTGAGGGATGGGCCTGGAGAAATGCAACCACACTCAGATTAACAAACAGAGCTATTGTTAGGGTTTTCTTGCGGTGAAGGAAAGTCGGACCAAAATGCAGCGTGGTTAAATCGATACATCTTTAATGAAGACGAAAAAACAAACAATACAAAAACAACTAACGTAACGTGAAAACCTATACAGCCTATCTGGTGCAAACTAACACAGAGACAGGAACAATCACCCACGAAACACTCAAAGAATATGGCTGCCTAAATATGGTTCCCAATCAGAGACAACGATAAACACCTGCCTCTGATTGAGAACCACTCCAGACAGCCATAGACTTTGCTAGAGAACCCCACTAAACCACAATCCCAATACCTACGAAAACCCCAACCACATAAACACATAAATAAACCCATGTCACACCCTGGCCTGACCAAAAATAATAAAGAAAACATAAAATCTAAAGACAAATGCGTGACAGAACCCCCCCCCCCCAAGGTGCGGACTCCCGACCGCACAACTAAACCCATAGGGGAGGGTCCGGGTGGGCGTCTGTCCACGGTGGCGGCTCCGGCTCGGGACGTGGACCCCACTCCAACCAAGTCTTAGTCCCCTTGTAACGAGTCCTTTGATTGGCGACCCTCGCCGCCGACCTTGGCCTAATACCCCTCACCAAGGACCCCACTGGACTGAGGTGCAGCTCGGGACTGAGGTAGCTCGGGACTGAGGGGTAGCTCGGGACTGAGGGGTAGCTCGGCACTGAGGGGAAGCTCGGCACTGAGGGGAAGCTCGGCACTGAGGGGAAGCTCGGCACTGAGAGGAAGCTCGGCACTGAGAGGAAGCTCAGGAAGGTAGTAGGCTCTGGCAGATCCTGGCTGTCTGGTGGTTCTGGCAGATCCTGGCTGACTGGCGGTTCCGGCAGATCCTGGCTGACTGGGGGATCCTGGCTGAATGACGGATCCTGGCTGAATAGCGGATCTGGAAGATCCTGGCTGACTGACAGCTCTGGCTGCTCCATGCTGACTGACAGCTCCATGCTGACTGGCTGCTCTGGCTGCTCCATGCTGACTGGCTGCTCCTTGCTGACTGGCGGCTCTGGCTGCTCCATGCTGACTGGCGGCTCTGGCTGCTCCATGCTGACTGGCGGCTCTGGCTGCTCCATGCAGACTGGCGGCTCTGGCGGCTCCTTGCAGACTGGCAGCTCTGGCGGCTCCTTGCAGACTGGCAGCTCTGGCGGCTCCTTGCAGACTGGCAGCTCTGGCGGCTCCTTGCAGACTGGCAGCTCTGGCGGCTCCTTGCAGACTGGCAGCTCTGGCGGCTCCTTGCAGACTGGCAGCTCTGGCGGCTCCTTGCAGACTGGCAGCTCTGGCGGCTCCTTGCAGACTGGCAGCTCTGGCGGCATCTTGCAGACTGGCAGCTCCTTGCAGACTGGCAGCTCCTTGCAGACTGGCTGCTCCTTGCAGACTGGCAGCTCCTTGCAGACTGGCAGTTCTATGCAGACTGACAGTTCTATGCAGACTGGCAGTTCTGAACAGGCGGGAGACTCCGGCAGCGCTAAACAGGCGGGAGACTCCGACAGCGCCGGAGAGAAGGAAGGCTCTGACTGCGCTGAACAGGCGGGAGACTCCGGCAGCGCTGTAGAGGAGGAAGGCTCTGGCAGCGCTAGATAGGCGGGAGACTCCAGCAGTGCTGGAGAGGAGGAAGGCTCTGGAAGTGCTGGACAGGCGAGGCGCACTGTAGGCCTGATGCGTGGTGCTGGCACTGGTGGTACTGGGCCAAGGACACGCACAGGAAGCCTGGTGCGGGGAGCTGCCACCGGAGGGCTGGTGTGTGGAGGTGGCACAGGATGGACCGGACCGTGAAGGCGTACTGGAGATCTTGAGAGCAGGGCTGGCACAGGACGTGCAAGGCTAGGGAGGTGCACAGGAGGCCTAGTGCGTGAGGCTGGCACAATCTTCACCAGCCGACTAACACGCACCTCAGGACGAGTATGGAGCGCTGACCCAGGTGCCATCAAATCCCGACACGCTCCGTCGGGCGAATTCCGTACCTAAAGCACCAACACAGCAACTCATAACTCTCTCCTCCAATTTCCCCATTAACTCCTTCACAGTCTCTGCTTCGCTCACCTCCAACACCGGCTCTGGTTCTGGTCTCCTCCTTGGCTCCTTACGATAAACAGGAGGAGTTGGCTCTGGTCTGAACCCTGACTCTGCCACACTCTCCCTGAGCCCCCCCCCCCCCCCCCCCCAATACATTTCTGGGGCTGACTCTCGGGCTTCCGTCCGCGCTTGTCTCTCCAACTCCATTCTCCTATACCCCTCTTCACACTGCTCCAGCGAATCCCAGGCGGGCTCCGGCACTCTCCCTGGGTCGACCGCCCACCTGTCTATTTCCTCCCAAGTCGTATATTCCAAACTTTGTTTCTCCTGCTGCCGCTGCCTGTCTCCACGCCGCTTGGTCCTGTTGTGGTGGGTGATTCTGTTACGGTTCTCTTCGGGTGAAGTAAAGTCGGACCAAAATGCAGCGTGGTTAAATCGATACATCTTTAATGAAGACGAAAAAACGAACAATACAAAAACAACTAACGTAACGTGAAACCCTATACAGCCTATCTGGTGCAAACTAACACAGAGACAGGAACAATCACCCACGAAACACTCAAAGAATATGGCTGCCTAAATATGATTCCCAATCAGAGACAACGATAAACACCTGCCTCTGATTGAGAACCACTCCAGACAGCCATAGACTTTGCTAGAGAACCCCACTAAACCACAATCCCAATACCTACGAAAACCCCGAAACAAAACACACCACATAAATAAACCCATGTCACACCCTGGCCTGACCAAAAATAATAAAGAAAACACAAAATATAAAGACCAGGGCGTGACAGCTATGGATGTAAGGACTGACCATCCAGGATATCAAAATGATTGTTTTAACCGTGTTACGAGGGAACACAGTGTTTGTTTACATTGAAAATATTTACAAACATTGGAGAAAAACAATTTTAGGTTCTCATGAAGTGTGACATGTAAAAGAATCAATGGATACAGTTGAAGTCGGAAGTTTACATACACTTAGGTTGGAGTCATTTAAACTAGTTTTTCAACCACTCCACAAATTTCTTGTTATTAACAAACTATAGTTTTGGCAAGTCGGTTAGGACATCTACTTGCATGACACATGCAATGACACAAATTATTTTTCCAACAATTGTTCACAGACAGATTATTTCACTTATAATTCACTGTATCACAATCCCAGAGGGTCAGAAGTTTACATACAAAATTCCAGAAAATAATGGCTTTAGAAGCTTCTGATAGGCTAATTGAAAAAAATTGAGTGAATTGGAGGTGTACCTGTGGATGTATGTCAAGGCCTACCTTCAAACTCAGTGCCTCTTTGCTTGACATCATGGGAAAATCAAAAGAATTCAGCCAAGACCTCAGAAAAAAATGTAGACCTCCACAAGTCTGGTTCATCCTTGGGAGCAATTTCCAAATGCGTGAAGGTGCCACGTTCATCTGTACAAATGATAGTATGCAAGTATAAACACCATGGGACCACGCAGCCGCCATACTGCTCAGGAAGGAGACGCGTTCTGTCTCCTAGAGATTAACGTACTTTGGTGCGAACAGTGCAAATCAATCCCAGAAGAACAGCAAAGGAACGTTTGACCCAAGTTAACTTGTTAAGGCTGCAATCCCACTATCGGGATAAGTGTCATCAACAACCGCTGAATAGCATAGCGCTACATACAATAAATATTACTATACATATTTAAATTCATGAAATCACAAGTGCAATATAGGAAAACACAGCTTAGACTTTTGTTAATCCACCTGTCGTGTCATTTTGAAATTATGCTTTACAGCGAAAGCAATCCAAGCGTTTGTGTAAGCTTATCTATCGCACGATAAAAAATTAAGTACACTTAGCATCAGGTAGCTTGGTCACGAAAATCAGAAAAGCAATCAAATTAATAATTTACCTTTGATGATCTTCAGATGTTTTCACCCACGAGACTCCCAGTTACACTGGGAGATTATTTTTATATCCAAAATACCTGTTTGTTTGGCGCGTTATGTTGAGAAATCCACAGGAAAGAGCGGTCACGACAACGCAGACGAAAATTCTAAATAGTTTCCATAATGTCCACAGAAACATGTCAAACATTTTTATAATCAATCCTCAGGTTGTTTTTAAAATATATAATCAATAATATATCAACCGCAAATGTCTTTCACAGTAGGAGAGGGAAAAGCAATACCTATCCAAACTCGGTTGCGCGAGCAAAACTCATGTGACCACTTGACGCAATGTTATCGTTCTGGCTCATTTTTCAAAATAAAAGCCTGAAACTATGTCTGAAGACTGTTGACACCTTGAGGAAGTGATAGGAAAAGGAATCTGGTTCATATCCCTTTAAATGGAGCGTAGGGAGGCTATGGAGCATGGAGTTTTCAAAATAGAAGCCACTTCCTGTTTTGATTTTCCTCAGGGATTCGCCTGCAATATCAGTTTTGTTATACTCACAGACAATATTTTGACAGTTTTGGAAACTTTAGAGTGTTTTCTATCTAATAATACTAATAATATGTATATATTAGCAACAGACTGAGGAGCAGGCCGTTTACAATGGGCACCTTTTCTTCCAAGCTACTCAATACTGCCCCTGCAGCCATAAAAAGTTAAACAATTTCAAGGCAATACTACCAAATACTAATAGAGTGTATGTAAACTTCTGACCCACTGGGAATGTGATGAAAGAAATAAAAGCTGAAATAAATCATTCTCTCTACTATTATTCTGACATTTCACATTCTTAAAGCAAAGTGGTGATCCTAACTGACCTAAGAGAGGGATTGTTTACTAGGATGAAATGTCAGGAATTGTGAAAAACTGTTTAAATGTATTTGTCTAAGGTGTATGTAAACTTCTGACTACAACTGTGTGTGTATATATATATATATATACAGTACCAGTCAAAAGTTTGGACACTACTCATTCAAGGGTTAATCTTTATTTTTATTATTTTCTACATTGTACAATAATAGTAAAGAAATCACAACTATGAAATAACACAAATGGAATCATGTAGTAACCAAAAAAGAGTTAAAGAAATCCAAATAAATTTTGGATTTTAGATTCTTCAATGTAGCTACCCTTTGCCTTGATGACAGGTTTGCATAATCTTGGCATTCTCTCAACGAGCTTCACCTGGAATGCTTTTCCAAGAGTCTTGAAGGAGTACTCACATATGCTGGGCACTTTTTGGCTGCTTTTCCTTCACTGCGGTCCAACTTATCCCAAATCATTTCATTTGGGTTGAGGTAGGGTGATTGTGGAGGCCAGGTCATCTGATGCAGCACTCCGTCACTCTCCTTCTTGGTCAAATAGCCCTTACACATCATGGAGTTGTGTTAGGTCATTGTCCTATTGAAAAACAAATGATAGTCATGCCTCTCTCTAATGTCAACATGACGTCTGCTGTTTCGGTTAGTTAGTACTGCCCCTACTCCAGCTCAACATGCTTTAGATAGCTCTTTTGTCACACAAACCACACATGGGGAGACCTCACCTGGCTTAACTGGTGTCTCCAGAGATGCAAGCTCCCTCATTGTCACTCAATGCCTGGGCTTACCCCCACTGTACTCACATCCTACCATACCCGTGTCTGTACATTATGCCCTGAATCTATTCTACCATGCCCAGAAACCAGTGAATATCCCATTCACTGCTCAATAGGGACGCATAGGAACGCAGAGGTTTCTAAATAAGAGTCCCTTCCTGATTGGATTTTTCTCAGGCTTTCGCCTGCAATATCAGTTCTGTTATACTCACAGACAATATTTTTACAGTTTTGGAATGTGTGTTTTATATCCTAAGCTGTCAATTATATGCATATTCTGACAAAATAGCCCGTTTACTTTGGGAATGTTATTTTTCCAAAAAATGAAAATAGTGCCCCCTAGTTTCAAGAGGTTAAATAATAATTTCCCATTCAAACAATGTAGAACTAAGAACAGATATAGTCCTTGGTTAACTCCAGACATGACTGCCCTTGACCAGCACAAAAACATCCTGCGGCGTACTGCATTAGCATCGAACAGCCCCCGTGATATTCAACTTTTCAGGGAAGTGAGGAACCAATACACACAGAAAGTTAGGAAAGCTAAGGCTAGCTTTTTCAAACAGAAATTTCCATCCTGTGGCACTAATTCCAAAAGGTTTTGGGACACGTTAAAGGCCATGAAGAATAAGAGTACCTCCCCCCAGCTGCCCACTGCACTGAGGCTAGGAAACACTCTCACCGCCGATAAATCTACGATAATCGAGTATTTCAAAAAGCATTTTTCTACGACTGGCCATGCTTTCCACCTGGCTATCGCTACCCCGATCAACAGCTCTGCACCCCCTGCAGCAATTTGCCCAAGCTCCCCCCTCTTCTCCTTTACCCAAATCCAGGTATATTATGTTCTGAAAGAGCTGCATTATCTGGATCCCTACAAATCAGCTGGGCTAGACAATCTGACACTCTTTTTCTAAAATTATCAGACAAAATTGTTGCAACCCCTATTACTAGCCTGTTCAACCTCGCTTTTGCATTGTCTGAGATCCCTAAAGATTGGAAAGTTGCCGCGATCATCCCCCTCACCAAAGGGAGTGACACTCTAGACCCAAACTGTCTTCGAAAGCCAAGTTAACAAACAGATCACCGACCATTTCAGTTCCGACCGTACATTCTCCACTATGCAATCTGGTTTCCGAGCTGGTCACGGGTGCACCTCAACCACGCTCATGGTCCTAAAAGATATCATAACTGCCATCGATAAGAGACAATACTGTGCAGCTGTTTTCATCGACCTGGCCAAGGCTTTCGACTCTGTTAATCACCGCATTCTTATCGGCACACTCAATAGCCTTGGTTTCTCAAATGACTGCCTCGCCTGGTTCACCAACTACTTCTCAGATAGAGTTCAGTGTGTCAAATCGGAGCACCTGTTATCCAGATCTCGGGCAGTCTCTATGGGGATGCCACAGGGTTCAATTCTAGGGCCGACTCTTTTCTCTGTATATGTCAATGATGTCGCTCTTGCTGCTGGCGATTCTCTGATCCACCTCTACGCAGTCGACACCATTCTGTATACATCTGGCCCTTCCTTGGACACTGTGTTAACAAACCTCCAAACGAGCTTCAATGCCTTACAACACTCCTTCCGTGACCTCCAACTGCTCTTAAAGGCTAGTAAAACTAAATGCATGCTTTTCAACCGATTGCTGCCTGCACTTTCCCTCCTAGTATCACTACTCTGAACGGTTCCGACTCAGAATATGTGGACAACTACAAATACCTAGGTGTCTGGTTAGACTGTGAACTCTCCTTCCAGACTCACATTAAGCATCTCCAATCCAAAATTAAATCTAGAATTGGTTTCCTCTTTCGCAACCAAGCCTCCTTCACTCATGCTGCCAAACACACCCTCGTAAAACTGACTATCCTACCGATCCTTAACTTCGGCGATGTCGTTTACAAAATAGCCTCCAACACTCTACAAATTGGATGTAGTCTATTACAGTGCCATCCGTTTTGACAGCAACGCTCCTTATACTACCCACCACAGTGACCTGTATGCTCTCTTTGGCTGGCCCTCACTACATATTTGTAACCAAACCCACTGGCTCCAGGTTATCTATAAGTCTTTGCTCTGTAAAGTTCCGCCTTATCTCAGCTCACTGGTCCCCATAGCAACACCCACCCTTAGCACGCGTTACAGCAGGTATTTTTCACTGGTCATCCCCAAAGCCAACACCTCCTTTGGCCGCTTTTCCTTACAGTTCTCTGCTGCCAATGTCTGGAATGAATTGCAAAAATCACGGAATCTGGAGACTTATATCTCCCTCACTAACTTTAAGCATCAGCTGTCAGAGCATCTTATGAGCATCTTATGTACATGTCACTGTACCTATACACAGCCCATCTGTAAATAGCACACCCAACTACTTCATCCCCATATTGTTTTTTGTTTTTTTTACTCTTTTGCTCCACAGTATCTCTACATGCACATCATCATCTGCACATCTATCACCCCAGTGTTAATTGCTAAAATGTAATTATTTTGACACCATGGCCTATTTATTGCCTTACCCCCCTAATCTTACAACATTTGCACACACTGTACATAGATTTTTCTATTGTGTTATTGACTGTACGTTTGCTTATCCCATGTGTCATTCTGTGTTGTTGTTGTCGCACTGCTTTGCTTTATCTTGGCCAGGTTGCAGTTGTAAATGAGAACTTGTTCTCAACTGGCCTACCTAGTTAAATTAAGGTGAAATAAAAATAGAAGTAAAAAAATGTAATCCAAGTCCTACCAAGCACAAACCAGATGGGATGGTGTATGCTATGCTGGTTAAGTGTGCCTTGAATTCTAAATAAATCACGGACAGTGTCACAAGCAAATTACCCCACACCATCACACCTTCTCCTCCATGCTTCACGGTGGGAACCATACATGCGGAAATCATCCGTTCACCTACTCTGCATCGGTTGGAACCAACAATCTCAAATTTGGAATCATCAGACCAACGGACAGATTTCCATCGGTCTAATCCATTGCTCGTGTTTCTTGGCCCAAGCTATTTTTATTGGTGTCGTTTACTACTGGTTTATTTGCAGCAATTTGACCATGAAGGCCTTATTCACGCCCTCTTCTCTGAACAGTTGATGTTGAGATGTGTCTGTTACTTGAACTTTGTGAAGCATATATTTGGGCAGCAATTTCTGAGGCTGGTAACTCTAATGAACTTGTCCTCTGCAGCAGAGGTAACTCTGGGTCTACCTTTCCTTTCCTGGTCCTCATGAGAGCCAGTTTAATCATAGCGCTTGGTGGTTTTTGTGGCTGCACGTGAAGACTGTTTCAAACTTCTTGAAATGTTCAGAATTGACTGACCTTTGTGTCTTAAAGTAATGATGGGCTCTCATTTCTCTTTGTTAATTTGAGCTCTTCTTGGACTTGGTCTTTTACCAAATAGGGCTATCTTCTGTACACTACCCCTACTGTACCATGTCACAACATAACTGATTGTCTCAAATGCATTAAGATGGAAAGAAATTCCACAAATGAACCTTTAACAAGGCACACCTGTTAATTGAAATCCATTCCAGGTGACTATCTCATGAAGCTGGTTGAGAGAATGCCAAAAGCGTGCAAAGCTGTCATCAATTCAAAGTGTGGCTACTTTGAAGAATCTCAAATATAAAATAATTTGTTTCACACATGTTTGGTTACTATATGAATCCATATGTGTTATTTCATAGTTTTTATGTCATCACTATTATTCTACACTGTGGAAAGAAAATAAGAAAAACCCTAGAATGAGTAGGTGTGTCCAAACTTTTGACTGGTACTGTGTACTGTATATATAAAAATGGATGTGGCAACTACAGATTGCCCCTTTAAGTCTATCAAAAGTGTACGACTTTGAGCATGTGTTCATTAGGCATATGGATATATTATTTTAATGAGCATGAATTAGATTGAGCTATCAAAGCCCCCCTCTTATTCCATATGCTGGGATCCGTACTATGCAGCTGTTGCAAGAGTGCATTTTTCACTGGATGTCCACTGGTTTCAAATACACATCCACAACAACCACAATATGTAAGGCTCAAGTAGCTAAATGAGAGCTCAGCAGCGTTGATTCACATCAATGCGCTATGTAGATATCAATAGTAAGTGACATCCGTATCGCCGTAGACTACACCACTGCTGTCCTCCTTACCTCCAAGTGTTTATTCTAGTTGGATCATCTTTGGATGCCGACAGCAGTCGCACCATTGGAAGACATAGCTTGGACTGTAGACTACAACAACAAAAAATCCTGCTCTTTTCCCGCTATCCTTCAAACACATTTGGAGTGTCATCATAGTGGACTCTGATTTGTGGTCAGACTCGCATAGACTCGCTCAAAAACAGAGTGTCAAAAATTATTTTCCGCAAGCATCCTTTCTGATTTTAAAAGTCATTCTGAAAGTAATCATCTAGTTTTTCAAAAGTATCTGTAATCTGATTAGAATATTTTTGCTGGTAACATAACAGAATACAGTTACCGTTTCTTTGTAATCCCTTATATGTAATGGATGATATGTAATCCGTTACTCCCCAACCCTGTCCTTGTGTGTGTGTGTGTGGTGACATGTCAGCAAAGCTCTGCTGGACACAGCTCTCTGAGGTCAAATTTATAGGGATTAGGACTTTAGACCTCAAACAAAAACAGATATGCATACATACAGTACATACATCCTCTTTCACAGTGAACTTACAGTACTGTGCATGTGGTATGCCCATTGGCTCTCATATACAGTAACCAAAAAACACATACACACACTCAAACACATTACGTCTCTGTACAATGGATTAAAGTGAGCAAAAATAAACCAATCTCTGCTTTTTGTGTTGAGTGCTCCGACTCCTTTCTGCCTCGATTTAGTCCTTTTGGAAGTTTTTCTTGGTAAATCTTTCACATTCATTCTCTCTGCACAAATGTACACACAGGCATACATACAGTACACCCACTGCAAAATTACTTATAAATCCTCAATATGTGGGCCTAAAATACCCATCTGCCTTATGCAATCTGCATGTTACATAATGCCTGTCATTATCACAGGGCTCCTTCACACCCTGCCATGCCTCTCCACCTACATTAATAGTATACGCACACGCACACGCACATTGATTAATACACACACACCCGCACACTGCTTCATAAATACATACACACACACACACACATATGCAGGTAAAAGTTACACATTCACATGCAGACATAAAGGAAACAACACAGAGACACCTCCTGCCCCCTGAGTTGACAGTCATCACACTCCAGCACTCTCAATATCTCTCTTTCTCTAGTTGTTAGGGAGTACACTCAAGCAGAAAGAGCAAGAGAGAGAAAGTAAGAGGGAGAGAGATGGGTAGAGAGGTGGAGAGAGACACAAATGTAGAGAGAGATGGGCAGAGATGGATGTAGGGAAAAGGGAAGAGCTAAAGGTCTCCCATTACACCCTTTCACACCAAACGCAGGTGAAAATACAGGGCAGGAGAACTGGTTTCTATGTTTGTGTGTGTGTGTGTGCGTGTGTGTGTGTTTAGTGATGCGCGGGTCAGCTGTTTATGTTTACTTGCTAAGGTGAAAAGCTGAGCCCCACACCTGACCCTAACCCGCAAATATAGAACATGCGCTGTACAGTCAGAGATGGTGGTGATATTTTGACAGGTCTGTGTTTCTACTTATATTATCTGACATTTTGGCAGGATATTTGTTAGTCAACTTACATGCAGCTTTTCTTCAACCATTTCTTGTCGCCCTAGAAGACTAATTAAACCCTTTCTCACCAGAATAATGGAATAAATTGATAGTTGAACGCTAAATTGATAGTTAAATTGATAATGAACGCTTCAATCTAGTTGACATTGGTTGAGTGTGTTTTATTTTTCCTCTTTCATCTCTGCTTATCTCAGCGAAGACGTTTAGGGACCGGGGAGAAAACGCAATAAAAAAAACTACGGGAAAGATTTTCTGTGCAACATTTTCTAATGACATCAGTTTGACAGGTTTTAAGGAAATGAAAAGCTGCTTAAACGATAAACATGTTTTTGATACAGTTAGGTTTGGATGCATATTATATGCGGTTGAAATACCATCAGCTTTAATGCTGGTAAAGAAAGCAGCTTTACAGACGGTCCTTAACCGGCACATTCATTTTTTCAAGATGCTGAAAGAAAGAAATCAGAATTCTTCACTCCTGTTCCAGAGTCAAAATGTACATCTGATGTGTTATTTTACTGCAAGAAATGGTTAATTCTGCCACTTCACCAAATCTTCACTTTTCTGGCCCTTCCTTCTATACATTTTTCAACTCTTCATTTTTTGATGTTATTTAATTCAACTCCGACGTTGTCCTTTTTGCCTCAGTGGATCGACATTACATTTTTCTGCCCATGTTCCCAAAATAATTTGGCAATTGGCGCCAAGTTAGGTCTTTGATTTGATTTGATTTGATTTGATTTAAAGCTTAGGCTTACGCACTTACACAAATAATGAAAGAGGAACCTGAATGTAGCTTATAAATATGAATTGTACAATAATTATACATTTATGGATTTTTAATGCATTGTTTTCACTTTATTCAAGCCACACGTCTTTCATCCACACAGCATTTCATGACCCTAACCGCGGGGACTACAGGTTATGAGTCAACCTGCGCATCACTAGTGTGTGTGTGTGTGTGTGTGTGTGTGTGTGTGTGTGCGTGCGTGCGTGCGTGCGTGTGTGTGTAAATCATGCATGTGCGTGTGTGTGTTTGCGTCAATGAGTGTTTTTTGCGTCAGCATGTGTGAATGTGAGTCTCCCTAGTTCTGTGTGGGTCCTATTCTAAACCCTGGGAGAGGATAAGCACATTCAGTGATCAACAGGGCATTAAAGTGATAGTGGGGGCCGCACAGCACTGCAACACACAACTACACTACAGTTTCCCTCATTTTCCTGGACCTGAGCTGACGGCTCACTCATTGGCACAGATCCAGGATCAGCTTCACCTCCCCAAGTTCTATCCTTAACTCCAAACAGCTACAGGTGTGCCCGTGCATGTGTGCGATAACAACAGTCAGCGTAAGACATATGACTCAGACAGGAGACAAGAGTACAGCAATGTTGGCCTCCTCCGCCATGCTGAGTCTATAGCAGGGGTCCTGACCTCTCACCTCTGCCTCCTACCATACTCCCACACCACATCCACTGGTGAGGCCCTGCTGATTCCCTTTCTCCTCACATGGAGAGACAACACACACACACAATGAAAATCATGCAGAAATTATGTGCATGCTCACACACAGTAGGTATACACACAGGTAAGAGTGAGAGTGAGAGAGAGAGAGAGAGAGAGAGAGAGAGAGAGAGAGAGAGAGAGAGAGAGAGAGAGAGCGGTAGCTATTTCAGACATAATTGACAGTATGTAACCCGAAGAAGAAAGAACTGTCAAGATGACCCCCTTTCATTCAGTCTTGCGTTCTTGCTAGCATACGCCTTTTTCTACATCCAGTTGTGCAGGTGGGAGTAGGGGTGTGCAGATGTGGGTGGGCATATATTTTAATAAATCTATTGAATATACACCATCACAAAGAAGAAACTTAAACATAATTAACATCATTTTTAAACATAATACTGTAGGTCTATTCATTCAATTTAAAGTACAGGGATTGTTTCCCGGTTCACCTATCAGATGTATAACATGTTAAAAAGCAGGTAAAAAGAAGACGGTATTGGAAAGTTGGCGGAATTTTGACTCGGTATAAAACGCACAAGAGAGAGAGAGAGACAGAGACAGAGAGAGACAGAGAGAGACAGAGAGAGATGGAGCGAGAGAGAGATGGAGAGAGAGAACACGAGAGAGAGAGACAGAGAGAGAGAGAGAGCGACAGAGAGACAGAGAGAGAGAGAGATGGAGAGAGAGAACACGAGAGAGAGAGACAGAGAGAGAGAGAGAGCGACAGAGAGACAGGGAGACGGAGACAGAGAGAGATGGGGAGAGAGAACGCGAGAGAGAGACAGAGAGAAAGAGAGCGACAGAGACAGAGAGACGGAGACAGAGAGAGATGGGGAGAGAGAACGCGCGAGAGAGACATAGAGAGAGAGAGAGCGACAGAGCGACTGAGAGAGACGGAGAGACAGAAAGACAGAGAGAGACTGACAGAGACAGAGAGAGACAGAGATGTGGCCTGAGTGTATCATCTGGGCTTATGTACTTTACATGAACTTTCTTTATCGAGGGCTTTTAAAATCTCCGAGAGGGTTCTAGTTGGCTCTGCTAAAACAACACCATAGAAGTTACTTTGTATTTTGGTTGAATCAAACTTTGACTGGGTGTCAAAGGTGATTGACGTTTGTAATATAGGTCCCATATTAAATATTAAAATAGTTTTAATATTATGTAATGGTTCAAGAGAACGAGGAGATGTATATATTATGTAATGTGGTGGATGTAGGTGGATGTGTATATGTGTTTGAGTAATCACAGTGTACAGTATCACCCCATCTCCTGATATAGCTGTCAAGGTGTTAGTGTGTAACACTGACCACAGCACACCTGACTGCTCCAGATAATTGCTGCTATTCCAGGTGACTACGGAAATCAACACATTACACTTTCTGTTCCTGAACTGCTGTAACCTTGGTGATGACGGGCTCTTCTCGGGCTCTGGTCTCCATGGTGATAGACAGAACCATACGGTATGTTTGACTGTTACTGACAGTTTGTTACCATAGCTATTTGGAGAAAACACTGATCATCCCTGGCCAGAAGTCTCTCTCTCTCTCTCTCTCTCCCTCTCTCTCTCTCTCTCTCTCTCTCTCTTTCTATCTCTCTCTCTTTCTTTGTCCCCTCTCTCTGGCTGTATCACTTCCCTTTTCCTTCCTCTCTTCCCACTCTTTCTCTTTATATATCTCCCTACCTTCCTCCCTCTTCTCCCTCTCTCTCTCACCAGCAACCATTCATCTCCCTTCCTCTCTTCCCACTCTTTCTCTTTACATATCGTCCCTACCTTCCTCCCTCTTCTCTCTCTCCCTCTCACCAGCAACCATTCATGTCCCTTCCTCCCTTCCTCCCTCTCTCTCTCTTTCTACCCACCTCTTCTACTCTCACCCTCCCTCTCTCTGTCTCCCTGGTAAGCGGGTCACTGATCTCATAGCGCAGGAGTTCTGCTCACACCAGGTGCTCTGAGCTTGGCTAATCTAGTCGGATTTGACTGCTGTTTGCGTGTGTCACAGAACCGCATGGGGGGTTGCAGCTTGCTAGAGGGTGCTGGTACAGTTTGACATGGAACACATAGCCTATAGGCCTAAGTGCAAATAATGAAAATCTCTGGATACTATCCTGTGGTGATGCGGTTATTTGCATGAGTAATGCATCTCAATTAACATCAAATTAAATGTTATTTGTCGCCGAATTAAACAGGTGTAGACCTTTACACGAAATACTTACTTACGAGTCCTTAACCAAGAATGCAGAGTTTTAAAAAAGTTGAAAAAATCTGCTTAAGAAACTAAAGGAAAAATAGTGACACGATAAAATAACAATAACAAAGCTATGCACGAGGGGTATCGGTACCAAGTCAATGTGCAGGGGTACAGGTTAGTCGAGGTAATTGAGGTCATATGTACATGTTGGTAGGGTTGAAGTGATTATGCATAGATAATAAACAGAGAGCAGCAGCAGCATGTGTGAAGAGTGTGAAGGAATGTGTGTGTGTATGTGTGTGTGTGTGTGTGTATGTGTGTGTGTGTGTGTGTGTGTGTGTGTGTGTGTGTGTGTGTGTGTGTGTGTGTGTGTGTGTGTGTGTGTGTGTGTGTGTGTGTGTTGGAGTGTCAGTGTAGTATGTGTTGGTGTGTGGTTAGAGCTCAGTGAGTGCACATCGAGCCTGTGCAAAGAGAGTTAGTGTAAAGGTAAAAAAAAATATGATTAAAATAATGGGGTCAATGCAAGTAGTCTGGGTAGTCATTTGATAACTGTTCAGCAGTCTTATGCCTTGGGGGTAGAAGCTGTTCAGGAGCCTGTTTGTCTTAGACATGGAGCTCCAGTGCCGCTTGGCATGCGGTAGCAGAGAGAACCGTCTATGACTTGGGTGGCTGGAGTCTTTGGGCCTTCCTCTGACACCACCTGGTATAGAGGTCCTGGATGGCAGGAAACTCGGCCCCAGTGATGTACTGGGCTGTACTCACTACCCTCTATAGTGGCTTGCTGTCGGATGCCGAGCAGTTGCCATACCAAGCGGCTATGCAAACAGCCAGGATGGTCTCGATGGTGCAGCTGTAGAACTTTTTGAGGATCTGAGGACCCATGCCAAATTTGTTCAGCCTCCAGAGGGGGAATAGACGTTGTCATGCCCTCTTTACGACTGTCTTGGTGTGTTTGGACCATGATAGGTCCTTTGTGACATGGACACCAAGGAACTCAGCGATGTGAGTGGGGGCATACTCGGCCCTCCTTTTCCTGTAGTCCACGATCATCTCCTTTGTCTTGCTCACTTTGAGGAAGAGATTGTTGTCCTGGCAGCACACTGTCAGGTCTCTGACCTCCTCCCTGTAGGCTGTCTCATCGTCGTCAGTGATCAGGCAGTCATGTGTGAACAGGGAGTACAGGAGGGGACTAAGCATTCACCCCTGAGGACGGCCCCCGTCCATGACACAAATATGACAACAATTCAACCAGTCACAGGAGCATAGGGGCAGGATATGATGCTATATGTTATTTACATGTATCATTGAGGATGGGTGATAAACAGTGGGTGTGCATGTTTGTGTGTGTGTGTGTGTATGTGGTGTTGCATGCAATGCAACCCCATCAAAGCCCAAAGCCCACTCCATGGTTTGCTATACTTCTGATACAGCATGGTATGACTGTTAGGGGGTGGAAATCTGATCAAATAAAACTCCATCGGATGACAGCTAAATGTCAATGAAGGAAAAGAACAACGCCCCCATGCTAAAATGTCAGCAGAGAGTTTTTTTTTAGAATAACTCAAGTAGAAGCTACTGAGGGGAGGATGGCTCATAATAATGGCTGAAACGGAACAAATGGAATAGTCCCCACAAGGTCAAAAGCTTTTTCTAGGGGGTTTCTATGGTTCGTTTTAGGGTTAGGTTTAGGTTTATGGCTAGTGGTTATGGGAATTCGGATTTTGAATGGGACTAAATTGTGTGTCCCCACAAGGTTAGTCATACAAAACTCTGTGTGTTGTGTCTGTGAGAGAGAGAGAGAGAGAGAGAGAGAGAGAGAGAGAGAGAGAGAGAGAGAGAGAGAGAGAGAGAGAGAGAGAGAGAAGGTCTGCTGTAGTACTCTCCATACAGAGGGTGAGGAATTTTCATTTTTTTATTTTACCTTGATTTAACATGGCAAGTCAGTTAAGAACAAATTCTTATTTTCAATTACGGCATAGGAACAGTGGGTTAACTGCCGTGTTCAGGGACAGAACGACAGATTTGTACCTTGTCAGCTCGGGGATTCAATCTAGCAACCTTTCAGTTACTGGCCCAACACTCTAACCACTAGGCACCTGCCGCCCCAGTAAAGGAAGAGGAGAGTTCGGAGGAGAAGAGTAGGTTCCCATTTCCCACTCTGCTGAGTGGCTGACCTGGATGTAATTAGCCAAGTCATATTTTTAACTGATACTGTGTAAAAGCCAGCTTAAGGAGCCATAGCTGCCCTATTTATACCCCCGGGGCTGACGGCCTGTACCACTACACAGGGGGATTTTCTCCCAGAACTGCTCTAAGCCTGCTTTAGGCTGTACCAATGAAGATTCACAGTAGTTAGCGAGGCTATACGTTACAGCTCTTACTCGCTCTCTCTCTCTCTCTCTCTCTCTCTCTCTCTCTCTCTCTCTCTCTCTCTCATGACACTATACTTCTCCTTCCATCTCCCCCCCCCCACTCTCTGCCACATCCCTCTTCCTTTCTCACTCTCTCTCTCTCTGTCTCCCTTCTCACACTCTCTATGAGCACTATGCTGTGTCTCTTAGCACACATTTGCGCAATTGTACTGATCCACTGTGTGCCTGCCTCTGCCCCTATAGGCCTAGATTATGAAAGTGTGTTTGTTTGGATTCATGCATCTTTGAGCATGTTTAAACAGTACATACATGTGTGTAAAGGTGTTTCTGACTGTGTGTGTGTGTGTGTGTGTGTGTGTGTGTGTGTGTGTGTGTGTGTGTGTGTGTGTGTGTGTGTGTGTGTGTGTGTGTGTGTGTGTGTGTGTGTGTGTGTGTGTGTGCATGTTAATAGTAACTCCTGAGGGGATCAGCCTCAGCGGCGATCAGCTGTGCTGGCTCATCCTGTTTGAGAATGGGTCAGGACCTCGAAGGCTGACCTGGCCTGTAGCCCAACCAGCTATCTCCCATATCACCCTGGCCACTCTCAGGATTACCTCAGGCACACTGCAGAGTAAGCCACCACACACAGGGAGGGAGTAGTACTCTCTCACACACATGCACAGACACAATCACATTCACATCCACCTTCACATACTTAGTCAAAGGACCCAAATGCAGTCTGCATTCCCTCTATCCTCTCCTCTCTCTTCTCTCTGACTCCGCCCCTCCTCTCCTCTACGGATGGAGAGCTCTGTTACATTCAGCAACATATTTCTGCTGCATCAGACGTCCATCACAGATCCCTACTCTGGGCCGAAACGTGATCAGACACCAGATACCCGCAACTCATCAGGGAGAACAATACAAAACCGCATTCTCATTCAAACTAGTTTTAAAAAAGCCCTTTGACCCATTTGGTTTGGGTTGAGTCATTTGACCTTCCTTGCCACTCTAAGAACTCAATGTCTGACTGACAGTTAGAGTGGAATAACACCTTTGTGAGTCATGTCATTCATGATGGACAAAACATGATGTTTTCCATTGGATTGTGTGTGTGTGTGTGTGTGTTTGTGTGTGTGTTAGTGATGCGCAGGTTGACTCATGACCCGCAGTCACTGCGGTTATATCCGTGGGGCGGGTTTAGAGTCATGAAATATTGGATTATGGGTGAGTGGATGGTGGGCAGGTTGAATAAAGAGAAAGCAATGCATTCAAACCCATGAATGTGCCATTCGGTGTACAGTTCATAGCCTACATTTCGATTTTTTTACATCTTTAATCATCTTTATCTGCCATTAGTGCGTAGCCTAAGCTGTGAGGCCTAACTGTAGCGCGGCAATGGCCAAATTCATTTGGGAACTTGGGCAGAAAAAGTCAAAAAAACAAAACAATGTTCGAGTTGAATTCAGTAAGAGGAAAAGCTGCCAAAGTGAGAGTTGAAAATAAATAGCGAGGGCCAGAGTGGTAGTCTAAAGGGCGGGAAAGCTTTGGTGAAGTGCTAAAAGAGGATGAGAGCACTGCAGGATATGTTGTGATGGTTGTGGTGCGCTATACAAGCGTGGCAATCACAAGACGGGTGAATGGCAATGTCAAGGGAACTGTACTGGTCAGATATGGGTTCAATGGAATTGTAGCCTAGCTGAAATCTGGACACTGACTGTCGGTCTAGAACCTCTCACATAGCCTGGTATTAACTGGTGCCGAACTAAAATCATACAGCAAATGTACATTTTGACTTAGTAACAGGATTGGAAAAATGTGTTGCATTCAACGTCTTACCAGAATGAATGTGCTCTTAGGGACCGTCTGTAAAAAGCGGCGGTGTTATCTTAATCAGCTTCAAAAAAAAAGCTGACAGTATTTCAACCACATAAAATATGCATCCAGGTCAAACTGAAATCTTATCAAAAACATGTTGGGTAGTTTTAACAGCTATTAATGTCCTTAAAACCGATCAAAATGACATAACATTTTGCATGGAAAATCTTTCCAGTTTCTTTTAGAGTAATTGCATTTTCTCCCCGGTCCCTAAATGTCTTTGCTGCACGAGAGAAGCTGAGATAACTTTACCAATGTCAACTAGATTCTATCGATTTATGACATTATTCTGGTGAGCAAGGGTTTATTTAGTCTTCTAATGCAAAAGGTAATGACAGAAGAGAACTTGCATGTATCTTATTAAAAATATTACATATACATATATTATTATAGAGAAGTTGACTAACAAATAGCCTACCAAAAGGTCAGAAATTATAAGCAGGGTGCGGCCCTCAATCTGAGGGTGCGGCCCTCAGATTTATCATACAGAGTCGGGCGGTTGAGGATGGGTAATTAGCAATTGTGGGTGGGTGTGGATGAACAAAAAGCTGACCTGCTCATCACTGTGTGTGTGTGTGTGTGTGTGTGTGTGTGTGTGTGTGTGTGTGTGTGTGTGTGTGTGTGTGTGTGTGTGTGTGTGTGTGTGTGTGTGTGTGTGTGTGTGTGTGCGTGTGTTCTGCACGGTTAGGTGGAGTTGTGTGTGTGTGAGAGAGTGTATGAGATTGTGTGTGTCTGATTTGTGACCAGGGGAGTAAGCACAAAGTCAAATTCTCCTTGATTGTCTTTAACACTATAGTGTAAGAAATGCATTATATGCACTCAACTGTGCATAACTCAATTATATGCACTCAATATGGAAAGAAATGGCACAGGGCAACCATTGCCCAATTTGTACAGTCATTTCTCCATCGACTTGTAATGACAAACACTTTGATCAGTCTTGTGCTCGCTCTCTGTTCCCCTTTCGCTATGACTGAACTGCTGCTTCTATATTTACACACTGCTGATCGCTGGAACTTTATCAAGCATACATGGAAATAGATGTTCATAGTGTATGGAAATGAGATTGAGAATTTGGATTGTATTTTATTTTATTACACATACATAGATGTTGGGATAATATTGGTAGTTTAAGTAATTCAAGTTATTTTAATTGACAGGAGTGGTATTAGTAGTAGTAGTATTACTGTAGTAGTAGTAGCTGTAGTAGTAGTAGTAGTAGAAGAAGAAGAAGTAGAAGAAGAAGTAGAAGAGAAGAAGAAGAAGAAGAAGAAGAAGCGAAAGAATAATAGGAGGAACAGTTCTAGTTATTGTTATATTAGAGTTTGTGGCTAAAATATAAACAGTCGCTACTTCTTCCTTCTCCCTAAGCCACAGTATAAACTCTTCCTATAGATTGGATTGCATTGCATTTAAATCATTGCAAGAGAAAAGCACATTTCTTTGAGAAATGGCCATTTTTTTCAGTCAACACACTGCTAATTGGATTCAAATGAATAACCGTGGTGGAATAAAGAGTTTTCTTTTACATGCACAAAGACATCAACATGCCTAGCAATTAACAGAGGCATAATGTAATCCATTTAAATGGGTTATTTATTTTAATTCTATTTCATTATGAATTGATTGAAAATAGTGAAATAGATCATTTTCACTTTGTCACCTATATAGTCATTTCCAACAAATATCAAACGTTAAATATGCAAAGAAATAAGAATCAATTTGAAGTAGTATTGTATTTGCCCTAAGATATCTAAAATCTCTCAGAATTTCAGTTGATAATTTCAGTTGATAGTTTATTTAGTACCAATAAAAACATTCATAAATAAATAACAAAAATAACAATGGTCTGGAAAAGTCCTTATTCCTAAACAGATTTATTCAATTCAAAATAATTGGTTATTAAAAAATGAATATGAAACAAGAGAAACATAACAATACTATATATAACTATAGTAGCATATTGACGTAATGGGTTTGCTGCTTGTTTATTGGTTCATATTTTGTCAAAGTGAATTATGAAAAAAGCATTTAACAGATTGTGAAAGTTCTCATGTTTCCTCTACTCCACAGCATCAAGTGAATTATTGTAGCTGCCCACACGTTTTGTGTGATCTTACACGTTTTTGATAGATTCTGTGCATAACTCCACTTTACATGTTACATGTTGCAGGTTGGGTTTCCCCCAGTCCTTACATCTGTGTGTGCCCTTACAAAAAAGAAACATGAAAAAAATGTGGTTTTCAGACACATAGAGTGCCAGTCAAATGTTTGGATAAACCTTCTCATTCCATGGTTTTTTCTTTGTGTTTAATATGGTTCTACATTGTAGCATAATAGTAAAGACATCAAAACTGTGAAATAACACATATGGAATTATGTAGCGACTAAAAAAGTGTTAAACAAACCTAAATATATTTTATATTTGAGATTCTTAGTCGTGACTCTTTGCCTTGATGGCAGCTTTGGCATTCTCTCAACCAGCTTCACCTAGAATGATTTTACAACAGTCTTGAAGGAGTTCCAACATATGCTGAGCACTTGTTGGCTGCTTTTTCTTCACTCTGTGGTCCTACTCATCCCAAACCATCTCAATTGGGTTGAGGTCGGGTGATTGTGGAGGCCAGGTCATCTGATGCAGCACTCCATCACTCTCCTTCTTGTTCATTCATTGTCCTGCTGAAAAACACATTTTCAGGATCAGACACGTGGGTTTTTGGACACGTGTGAATTTGTACATGGATTTCTCACGTGTACATTTTTCAGTCAGACATGTGGTTTCTGAACTTTTCACATGATATTATACATTTCACATGTGGTTTTGTAACTGCCGGGATAAGAACCTGGGTCTCACTCTTGATAAGCCAACGTCTTGACCATTTGACCAAATGGCCAACATGCGGAATTGCATTTTCACATGTGAAAATCTAATTTGCAATTTTACATGTCAAATCAAATCAAATCAAAGTTTATTGGTCACGTACACAGTTTTTCAGGCGTTATAACCGTGCAGAAAAAGCTTATGTTACTAGCTACTAACAATGCAGTCAAGTGCCAAACAGCTAAAATGTAAAAATATTATAAAATCAAGAATAGCACTGTAGCAGTATGAAAGTGCAATCTATGCATTTGTACACCGGGGGAATTATACACTACATGACCAAAAGTATGTGGACACCTGCTTGTCGAAGATCTCATTCTAAAATAATGGGCATTCCACTAGATGTTGGAATATTGCTATGGGTACTTGCCACAAGAGCATTAGTGAGGTCAGGCACTGATGTTGGGCAATTAGGCCTGGCTCGCAGTCGGCGTTCCAATTCATCCCATTGGTGTTCAATGTGGTTGAGGTCAGGCATTTGTGCAGGCCAGTCAAGGTGTTCCACACTGATCTCGACAAACCATTTCTGTATGGACCTCACTTTATGCACGGGGGCATTGTCATGCTGAAACTAGAAAGGGCCTTCCCCAAACTGTTGCCACAAAGTTGGCAGCACAGAATCATCTAGAATGTGCTTCTTCTGTGCTGTAGTGTTAAGAGTTCCCTTCACTGGAACTTATGGGCCTAGCCCAAACCACGAGAAACAGCCCCAGAAAATGATTCCTACTCCACCTAATTTTACAGTTGGCACTATGCATTCGGGCAGGAAGCGTTCTTCTACAGTAGCATCCGTCAAACCCCGATTTGTCCGTCGGACTGTCAAATGGTAAAGCGTGATTCATCACTGCAGAGAATGTTTCCACTGCTTCAGAGTCAAATGACGGCAAGCTTTACATCACTCCAGCCGACGCTTTGCATTGTGCACGGTGATCTTATGCTTGTGTGAGGCTGCTCGGCCATGGAAACCCATTTCATGAAGTTCCAGACGAACAGTATTTATACTGAACAAAAATATAAACCAAAATATAAAGTGCTTGTCCCATGTTTCATGAGCTGAAATAAAAGATCCCAGACATTTTCCATACGGGCAAAAAGCTTATTGCTCTCACATTTTGTGCACAAATGTGTTTACATCCCTGTTAGTGAGCATTTCTCCTTTGCCAAGATAATGGTGGCGCTGTAATAAAGCCCTTTTGTGGCGAAATGGTTACATTTTCAAAATCTAGAGATAGCATGTTTAACTACACTGTGTTGAGTTTTTTTTTGTCATTTTGATGTAAAATTTAATTGTTTTTACCAAATGAAAAACAAATTAGTTTTTCCATTTACATGAGTGTAGCCAAGCTAAGTAGCTAGCTAGCTTTATCGACTGGCCTACCCTTCCTCCTAGACTTTGATTGTTGCTTTCATGATACGGTTAGATATACATTATTTGTTTTTTTAAAACTATTTTTCTATTTACTAAAGTATTTTGTGCACTTTGAGATTATTCTTGTATACTGAAAAGCAATTTACAAATGTAATCATTAATTATTATTAAAACCGATTTTTATCTCTTTGAAAATGTGTGAATGTGTTTGCTACAAAAAATGTTTTATGTTAACATGAATGTTACTTTGGAAAATTATCAAGACGTCAATATTCTTGTGAGGTGCTTTATGTAAAAATGCTGCTATTATTATAGTTTTTTAACGTTGGTCAGCCCTATTTCTAATTGAACAGTCAGTATTGATAATAAGTATACATTGGAAGAGAAACACCGGGTCGGTCAAATGGTCAAGACATTGTCTTCTCCTGTGGGAGACCTGGGATCGAATCCTGCTGCTTTAAAATGCACACATGTGGAACATAACATATGTTATATGTAACCATGTATCTGAGTCATGTGAAAAATGTAAATTCATGTGAAAGTTCATATTACCAAAAACCATGTGTCTGACTCGTGTGATTTTTTTTTCCTCTTATTTTTTTCACGTCACACATTTTTCACACGTGATTTGTTCATACATATGTCCGAAAACCACTTGTCTCACGGGTTTTTTATGTGTATTTTTTTTGTAAGGGTCTCCACACTGTTCAATGGCTGCTTCTTCAACCCGTACACTAAATGGGCTTCATCATTGATCTCAGTCATCACAATGGTTCAGCAGCTCCTTTACACAACACTACATCATGAGCCTCTCACGGGTTGAATCATTGCACTGTTCCAATGCACTCCTTCGGCAGTGTGTGTGTGTGTGTGTGTGTGTGTGTGTGTGTGTGTGTGTGTGTGTGTGTGTGTGTGTGTGTGTGTGTGTGTGTGTGTGTGTGTGTGTGTGTATGTGTGGCAGAGAGAGATGTGAGGTCTAGCTTTGAGTCAGCAGCAGCAGCTGAAGCCTGGGTCTGAGAGTGTGTGTGGGATGAGACCCCCCCCCCCCCCCTCATTTCCCTCAATTGTCTCTCATCAACACACTCATCAACTATCTCTCTGCCTCTCTCTTCCCTCTTGCTTATTGAAGACAAGACACACTTGTGTAGAAGTGTGAGAAAGAGGATCGTAGTGCGTACGCATGTGCATACGTGCGTGTGTGTGTGTGTTTGTGTACATCTTTGTGTGTCCACCCCTTTCGCAGTGAGTAAGGCGAGTGGGCGGTAGCAGCAACTGGTCTGCTTATGTGGTGCGATGCATAGCAGACATGTTTCTCACTGCTAGATATTACTCATTTCCTCAGCCCTACACACATACACACACACACACAAACACACAGTCTCAGTTAGACGCTCACGCACATACACACACTGACACACAGAAGCTCGCAGCTTCTCAGTGGTCTTGCTGGTGCTATTTTTCACTTATACGGAGCTCTGTGGCATCGTGTGACTGGTAGCTGTTGTTGGTGTTTCTATTGGCGCTGTGGAGGTAAAGTAGGAAGCAGCCTGTGGAGAGGCGCCTGACCCCCCCTGGAGGTTCTTAACCCAGGAGGGCTGCAGCATGTATGACCACCAACACCTGGACAACACTCTGGTCAACAGCCCACTCTAAGGTCAGTTACTGTACATCACAAGCAACTCCATCAACCCATCTGTTGTCTGTGTCCTCAACCGCTCTTTTTATGTCTAAATGTTGTTTAGCTGTACATGGATTTGACTACATGTTGCTGCATAGCAAATTGACCCTTGTAGTCAATGCTTTACTCTCTGTCTTTTTTTTTCAGATCTGTGATAAGGATTAAAATGGGTTGACTTTGATTTTCATACAGATGTTGTTTCAGAGTGGAGGTGGAGATAGAGTATATCTTATGTCGGCGTGGTCGCACCTGTTGATCTTGTTTTCGACGGCGGAGGTAGAATGGCTGTGAGTCATTCTGGGTCCTCCCTGTGGTCAGATGCTGAATGGAGGGGCTGTCTTACTGTCATACAGGGCACTACTAATACAACAATGCTTTTATTTACTGTGAAGAGGAGAGGGAGAAGCGTGAGGGAAAGCAGGAGAGAATGAGAGGAATTTCAGGCATTCTTTCCAATATTTCAAAATGTATCTTTTGAAAGTCATACATTTCTCAATGACATCAAAGCATGTTGATATTTGTTTAAGTTTATTTGAATCCAACCACACTGCAATGAGATAAGGCTGTGTGTGTTGCTGTGCGTGTGTGTGTGTGTGTGTGTGTGTGTGTGTGTGTGTGTGTGTGTGTGTGTGTGTCTTATCAGCTCTACTGTGTGGGAGGTGAGGGAGTTTTTCTTTAGCTTTAGAGTGAATCTGCAAAGGTTCTCCTCAGAGAGCATCAGAATCAGCCCAAATGATGCCCTTGTCATGCTGCTGCTGTGGGATGGAAGCCTGACAGGTACATTGGAGCTGATTTGACTTGGCCTCTTTACTCCTTGTGGCTCCAGTTGATGGGATTAGCTGGCACATGTGTATTACTGGGTTATTTTGCTGAACACTGTTCACTGCAACCATGCCCCCGAGAGTGTATTTGTCCAGCAAACCAACACTGTACTACAGCAGAGATACACTTTGATATCTAGCAGTCCATCAACAATATTCTCTACATACCATTTCACAGTTCACAATTGCTTTGGTCTCAGGAGAGGTTTGTTGAAGTGAGCAACTGGTGAGTTGGAATGAGGCCTGAGGCGTTTCAGGACATTCCAGGGTGAAACATCTCGCCTGTTGCCCCTGCACGTTGGATTTCCATGGATACCTTAGTTCTTTCAGTATGTTAGCGTTATCTCTACCCTGTTTAATCTACATCAATACATGTAAGGGCTAAATTGCAAAGCGGCATTGTCGCAAAAGGCTGTTGCTTCACCTGAGAAATCTGCTCTGATTTTCCACGGAAGTCTGTTGTGCTTGTCAAAAAAAAATCTGTTCAATTCCCAGTAATTCTTCTCAATTTAAACCTGCAGTATATCCCAGACTGTCCAACCACCCCCTCAACACTTAAGTCAATGCCTGGTGTAGTTTATCTTTCGTCCATATGGAGTGATTGATTGACACTGAACAAAGCAGCAGTCTTTCAACTGAGACAGCTGAACACTCCACTCCACTTCACTCTGCTCCAAACCCCTTTTAGAGAGTGTTTTCTTGTGGAACTTTGAGTAGGTGACGAGCGACAGTTTCCCCGGCTCTCCCCGGAGAGAGTATCCCAATGTAACCTGTCTTCCCTATGTGGACTCAGTTTCCATGGCGACAGCTTGGCGTAGCGAGACGGGGAGAGTAGGCAGGGTTCAGTCGGGGCAGACAGGCGTGCGGACGAGCCGAGCGCTGAGTGACGGGGAGGACTGGCGGGCGGAGGGTGGCGTGCGGCGGTGGCAGCAACGGTGGCGGCAGGAACAGCTGTGCTAAGTGGAGCCATCACATCAAAGCAGCTCATTTAGAACATTTGGAGAAGAATTAACGGAACTCCCACGCGCTCCACACTGAACGAAGCAGGGCTGCAGCAGCTCTGATACTTACACGGAAGCAAATTATACTCTCACGTCAACACACACACACACAAAAATACACACACCACCTCCCGCGGCGATATCAACAGTGTTCCTCTCAGTTTAGGATGGATGGTGACCAGCTCTGTCCATCGCTGGGGGAGTGAGATAGAGTCATAGCTGCCTGAGGGGTGTGTGTGTGTTTGCGTGCTTCCCCGCGTTTTTTCATTCATATATGCATGTGTGTGCGTGTGTGTGTATGTGTGTGTACGTGCAGTAGTAAATAGGACATTGAGGAACAGCCCTCAGGGGTGTGAGGGAGGCGGTTCATGAGAATAGTATGAAACCATATCTCCATATTTAATCCTCAGAGAGAGAGAGAGATGAAAGGTATCCTGCCGGGAGTGTGTACAGCATGTATGTTTATACAGCTATACCGCACTGCCTCGGAACTGCACTGTTCGCACAATGCATGCCGTATTTTTAGAGCACTTGTGGGAGTTCATGTGCTTCTTGAACGAGACCAGTCGATTGGAGAGTTTCTCACCACATTACCAGCAACTTGTGTATTATGTGTAGCAACTACGACACCCTTGAGTTGGATGTGTTGAGCCAGAGTTTGTGAGCTTGACGTTTCATTGGGTTGGGGGTTGATTTTCTGAAGTTCTGTTGACCTCAGAGACTCCAGGGCTCAATTCAGTCAATTCTGCATTGTATTTGCAAGCCGACCTCCAGAGGATTACAGCAGCCATACATACTCAACTGGCGGACTGGGGGTTCGAACCCGGACCCAGAACGGGGTCGATACAGGCCACGGGTCCTGACTAATAAAAAATTGGAACTCACACGGGCTTTGACCCCTGGTATAATATGAACACACATAAACTATGGTAAATGAGCTTAAAAACGGCAACATTTTCTCTCTGCCCAATGGCAAAATATGTCAAATTGCAGGAAAGTTGCTTTAAAACTTCAAAAAGTGTCTCGCTGCCAACAAGAGGAGTGTGACCAGTATGAACAGTTTGGAGTCGTATGGGTTGTAAAGTGGGGGGGTTTGTTTTCTTTGACAGTAAATTACAATATCCATTTGGACCTTGCCACCAAGGAAATTTGTGTGACCGGACCTTTTCAAATAGTACTTGAGTACCCATGATTACAATGTTGCACAGGCAAGATAAACTTTCTCTGTCTATTTCCACAGTAGATCACTCTGCCTCAATCTGTGTCTGGTGTTTGCATGTTTGTGGGTATCAGAGCTGACTGACTGCTTAGTCCTAACAATTCTTGACAGCTAGGCCTGACAGACTGTCCACATTTCACTCTGAGATGTTCACGCTTCACTCAATCTCTCTTTCTCTCGCCTACCTCCCTTTGTCTCCCTCCTCTCTTGTTCGCTCTGTCTCTCCCCTCCTCCCCTGTCTCTCTGTGTAGGTGATAGGTCGTTCAGGACTAGGGTGTCAGTGATCTGACAGTGATGTCGTGTCGAGGCCCTCCCCTCTCTCTGCGGCCCTCGTTTTCCCGTGAGTCCCATGTAACCTAGCCGCCCCCGCCCGCCGCCGCTGGCGCTCACCCATGAATCCCAGCCCCGACCGCGGCAAAGAGTGCCTCCCCCCGAAGAAGAGGGAATCCCGGCAGGGCTCGGTTGACCAGCGCACCCTCCTGGACGAGTTCAAACCGCCCGCCTCGCCCCTCAGGACCCGGCCTGCCGGCAGCTCAGGGAGAGATGAGGGGTGCAGGGAGAACAGCGACGAGGCTCTGACGAACCCCCACAGTCTGCTACCCTCTCCCCCACCTCCCCTCCCACCCCCTGGTATCCCCCTCCCCCTGCCATGGCACCTGCCTTACACCCCCTCTGTCCCTCTACCCTTCCTCCCAGGCCAGGTAGGAGAGAGGAGGGGGTCAGGCTCACCCTCCTGGAGGGATGATCTTCTCCCTTCCCCACTCCCCCATCACTCCAGGTGGCTCCGAGGTGAAATCCCCCTTCCCCTTCCACCCTGCTCATCCTCTTCCTCCTTCAAGAGCCCCTTCCCTGCTGACTCCAGAGAGATGTGGTCCTATTTCAACACAGAACGAAGGGACTATAGCTCCTCTCTCTTCTCCCCCTCCCACCTGTTCAGCCAGCCCCCCCTCTACCGTCCTGACACCTCCATGACTGAAGGCAGACACAGATACCTGGGCAAGAGGCCCAACGGGCTGGACGGCCCGGACAGCAGGACTGCGTCTGCCTCCAGGGTGGCGCCCAACTCAGGAGAGTACGGGAACGAACCCAGCGGCAGGGCCAGGCTGGGCGGCAGCCTCCACGGTTCCCATGCCAACGGGCGGCGGAGACACCAGGAGGATCCCATGGGACGTTCTCAGACGGTTGCGGTTTTCCAAGATTCCCGAGCGCCACCTCCGGACGGCCCTGACTCACATTCCTCTCTGCAGGACAGGGATCCCCGTGGGACGCCAAAGCCTGGGACCCTCACCCTGATCCCTAGCAGGCCCCAACCCCATCGGGCAGACCCCAGGGCAGGGAGAGGGGAGCTCCTGGACCCCCTGGGGAGCTCTCCGGCTAAGGCCCAGATTTACTACTCCCTGGGGTCGATGTACTCTACCCTACAGTCCAGCCACCTCAACCCCCAGGCTCAGCCCTTCCCCCTGTACAGCCCCTCAGGCAGCCCTCAGTACGGCCTGCACACCATGAGGAACTCACAGCACTCGCCTCAGGGGCAGCCCAACAGCCACGTCACAGAGAGCGACAGAGAGAGGGAACGAGAGCGAGACAGAGAACGAGACAGACGACGAGAACTAGACAGAGAGAGAAAACGTGAACAAGACAGAGACAACCGGGAGAGAGACAGTGAACGGGACAGAGACAAAGACAGCGGAGACCTTTCCCCTGGGCGGCAGTACTCACGTCCCCACGCCTCCCCCCTCCTTCCCCTCACGGCCACCTCACCCCCTGCCCCCCACCACCACCACAACCCCCCAGCACTCCTACCTCATTTTGCCAAGGGATCTCTGATTGAGCTGGTGGGGGGCCGTCTAAAGCGTGTGGAGGAACTGAGGACGGAGGACTTCCTAAGGAGTGCCAACACCTCCCCGGAGTTCCACCTGAGCACCTGCACCATTCTGCTCATCGCCCCCAGCGACACACACGGCTTCAACCACCTGCAGGTCCTCCTCACAGACCGCAACACTCAGGTCAGGGGCCCATCTATCTTCTAGATTTCTATTCTCTATCTGAGTCACTTCTAGACAATATATTTTAATAAAGGCACTGGTCATTCACTACATAAGCAAACGTTTGCAATCCTCTCCAATCACTCAAACATGTTAACATATGACAAATTTGCTGATTTTTCAAATCATAATTTAAATTTAATCTCCTTAGTATAAAAGGATTTATATCCCCAGCACTGTTGTGAATATGTTGTTGTTGTTCTGTCTGTGTAGGAGTTACTAACAGTTCTGGTGGAGTACCCGTTCTTCGTTCGGGACCGCGGCTGGTCTTCCTGCTGTCCCCAGAGAACCTCCCAGCTCTACGGCCTATCCTGCCGTCAACTCAGCGAGGGAGACATCTGCCTTGCCCTCACCCCTTCACACACACCTCGCACACACACACACTCACACACACGCACAGCCCCGCGGGGCCACCGCACACACACTCGGGCCAGGGCCGGCGCCAGCTCACACAGGGAAGACATGCCTCCGCCTCCCCCTCCTCCTCCTCTTTCTCATCCCTCCCCTGCTCTCGCCCCTCCTCCTCTTCCTCTGCCCCCTGCAGACCCTCCCACCCAGGAGCAGCCACGCTCACGCAAGAGGCGATGGTCCGCCCCCGACCTCCTACCCCCTACTGGAACTACCGAAGCTACCGGGTACTGACAAGACCACCAATTTACCTCACGGCTCCAAGCATAGGAAGCGGCAGTAGAGCTTACACACGCGCACACACACACAGAAACACACACATACAAGCACAAACACACCCTCCTTGTCTCTAGAGCACACACATGGCCACACTGTAGAGAGACCACAAGGCAGGGTTGCAGGGAAGGACAAAGAAATGCAACTTTACTTGTGTCCACACTGCTGCCCAAAGTATGAGCCTATACCCCTCTTTCTTCATCCCTCTTTCCCCTCTCTCCGCTTAGCACACCTCTGACAGGGGTAGCTGTCTGAGGACTCCCAGAGAGCTCCACAGTGGCAGACGTTGAGTGAGACACTGTTTTTGTTATGGTTGTCCCACACGTCTACTTACTGACAGTGTTTTCTGCAGGGTATCGGTTTTCCATCAGGGTTATGGAAGCAAGCTCTATTGAAGATATCTATCGCAGAGAGAGATATATATATATATATATATATAAATATATGACTATATATTACATTACAGATGTTCTATAAATATGCTAAACCGATTTAATGCAACCTCTCTGATTGTCACTTTCGTAATGCGTTCTCAGTTTTAGATTTTCTCGCTTCTTCTGATACGAAGTTTGACTGTCAGTCAGTCAGTCAGTCCATCGGTCAGTGGGTCTGGGCAGGCAAGGTAAATGAATGTATCAGCTACTCTTCGCCTTTTTACTATTCTCGTTACCGGGGGGGGGGGGGGGGGGGGGGGGGTCATGTTAATCTCTTGTTCGCCAAGGTATTGCCCTCCAATATGTTCTTAACATTATCTCAGCGGAAGGAAAAACACTAATGAAAATTGCGTAACAGACAATCCTCTCCCACACAGGTGGGTCTGTGTCACTTCGCCTTGACCCCGAGAGTGTTTTTCCATAAAAAAATTAATTAAAAAAAGATGGAACGGCAGGAGAGTAATGGTGCTAATAACAGGTTGGAACAGGATGCTTTGTGAACACACACTTGACCCCTCTGTACTGTACTCTGTACCCCTTCTGTTCCCCTTTCTTTTCTCCATGTACTGTATATGTTTGAGCGCAGGGAAAAAAACGATTGAAAGTATTTTAAAACTCAGATACGGGTATCTTTTCTGATTCAGCACACTCTTTCACTTTAGTTTTTTTCAACTTTTTTTAGTTTGTTTGTTTTTCAAAAACAAAAAAAACCTGACCTGTTTTTTTTTTTCTTTGTAAATGTTATAGCTATAAAAATTGTATATTTTTGAAATTGTGAGTCTGTTATATGATGTTCGCTAGAAATTATAAAAATTAAAAAATGCTTTATGAATTTATACTGAATGAGGTGACTTCATACCCCATACATGCATGATCAAAAGTGTTGTACACACAGCCAATGTACTATCTTAGTTGTAGGGGACATATGTCATAGGAAAAAAAATGATGTCCAACACTCTCATACTATGACATTTAATAAGAATGGCATCTTTCCTGACTGAAACGTTGCCATTAAACTATGGGAGCATTCAAGCAGTGTGCACTTATACTACTATTTTTAATTCATGGCACAAGATAAAACATTTCTTATTTCAATAATATTTAGTGGTTTAAAGATTTGTAATGATTAACCTGATCTACAGGCAGGTCTATAAGTCTGTCACAGTTCCATACATCACACAATGGATATAAACCATTGATATAGTTACTAGACTCTAGCTGCACATACAATTCAATCACAAGTTGATTATGAGGTAAATGGAGGAATGAATTGCTGCCGTTTTTCATATTATATAAGATACTGTACAAACATACTCTACTCACACAACGTAAATGAGGAAAATATTAAGGAAAGATATCAAACATACTGTATACTGGCAAAATGATTACATTATCTGTAGATTATATTGTCAAACCCCAAAATAAAACCAATATTTCAACTTCTGTAGGTTAAGAAAACTATGAGTGTGTTTACACAGGCAGCCAAATTCAGATATTTTTTGGGGGTGTCTCGACACTCGACTCACCCCTCATCATGGCTGGCTAGCCTAGGACAGGAGGGTACCAGGGGGGAATGTTCCTAAGTGTTTACATAGAGATGGGTCCTGGTCTCATCAGTGCTGGGAGAGGGTTGTGACTGACCCTTTTCCTCCTCCCCCATGGTGATGTGCGTGTGAAGGTGTGGTCTCTCTTATGACCTCTGGCACCTCTGCAATAGGTTGACAGCGAACAGGGGCACTACCTGCACACCAACACACACACACAGACAGGAAGACATTGTCACTGACTATGACTACAAGGACCTCTGCTGGTAGCTACTGCCGAATACATACAGTTTACTGCTCAAATGGGAGGGAAAGACCTGGATTGATAGAATGAAAAACTTTTTTCATATTAATACTATATAACAATATAATAACATTGTACAGGCAAAAACATAATTACAAAATCAACATACTGTAAATATGGGCCCACTAAACTAGGCAAATGGTCAGTTGCTGTAGCACAGGAAATCCCTAATCCACAGTGACCCCTGACCCCATTACATTAGCCACCTGTGCAATGATCAGCTTCCTGGTTTTCAGGGGGCTGGCGTCGGGAAACTCCTCCCCAAAGCAGAGGTCAATCTCATAGCGAGGTTTGGGTCCCGCCCCCTTGAGAAAGTCCTGAAGCTCTGTGGGAAGAGGGAACGGGAGGGGTGGAGAGAGAGAAGGGGATGGAAAGACAGAAGGAGAAGGATGGAGAGAGAATAAGAGAGGGATTGACCGGGAGCCAGGTTCGATGTCTCACCATATCACATATGTTTGCTACACAGAAGTTGTATTAGTGAAGCCCCTACCCTTCAGAAATATAGATGCATTCAGCAGCTTGCACGTCCTCTCTCTGTTCAGCTTGTTGGGCCTGTCTGTGTGCTGGGCCAGAGGGCCACTCCAATACACCCTGCCCTGGCAGAACCTCTTGATAAACACCCCATCTGGAGCCACCCACACCAGGACACCCCTCTCCAAGTGGGGCAGCAGGCGGCCCATGGCCTCAGCGATACCGGGGGGCAGGTGGATGACCCCTGGAGGGGGGAAGGGGACCTGTTGGGCTGTGCAGGGGCCATAGATCCTCTCGTTCCCCAGGGGTACCTGACCATGTAGAATGAAACAGCCATCTGAGGTGCTGGTGGTCACATCCACTACTAGCTGGTCCTGGTAGAACAGACATACCCGCACACGGAAGTCTGGACACATGCAAACACAGACACAAGCAATGCAAACACACACATGATAATTAAAGGTCCAAATGCAGTCCTTTTTATCTCAATATCAAATAATTCATAGGTAACAATTAAGCACCTTACCGTGATCAATTTCAATTGAAATGGTAAAAAATTAACAAAAATTGATTCTTAGGAAAGAGTCATTCTCAAGCAAGACATTTGCCAAAACTATCTGTGAGGTTTGGAACTCTCTTTCTCATGTGTCTATTAACTAATTTATCGCCTGGTGATGTCACCAGACAGGCCAAAACTCCATCCCAACAAAACAGACAGAAATCTCAGGCTCTTTTCAAACATTTACAAACTTCTTACACACATTTTCATCATTTTCACAATTTCACAGTATTATTCCAACCTCAGAGTGTGGAAAAATATACAGTGCCAGTCAAAAGTTGGACACACCTACTCATTATGTATTTTGACTATTTTCTACATTGTAGAATAATAGTGAAGACATCAAAACTATGACATAACACATATGGAATCATGTAGTGACTAAAAAAAGTGTTAAACAAACTAAAATATATTTTAGATTTGAGATTCTTCAAAGTAGCCACCCTTTGCCTTGATGACAGCTTTGGACACTCTTGGTATTCTCTCAACCAGCTTCATTAATGCATTTCATTTAACAGGTGTGCCATGTTAAAAGTTGATTTGTGGAATTTCTTTCCTTCTTAATGTGATTGAGCCAATCATTTGTGTTGTGACAAGGTAGGGGTGGTATACAGAAGATAGCCCTATTTGGTAAAAGACAAAGTCCACATTATGGCAAGAACAGCTCAAAAAAGCACAGAGAAACAACAGTCCATCATTACTTTAAGACATGAATGTCACGCCCTGATCTGTTTCACCTGTCCTGGCGAACGTCTCCACCCCCCTCCAGGTGTCGCCCATCTTCCCCATTATCCCCTGTGTATTTATACCTGTGTTCTCTGTTTGTCTGTTGCCAGTTCGTCTTGTTTGTCAAGTCAGCCAGCATTTTTCTCAGCTCCAAGTCTCTCTTTTTCTCCCCCTCCTGGTTTTGACCCTTAGCCGTCCTGACTCTGAGCCCACCTGCCTGACCACTCTGCCTGCCCCTGAGCCTGTCTGCCGTCCTGTATCGTTGCCCCTACTCTGGATTACCGACCTCTGCCTGACCTGACCCTGAGCCTGCCGTACTGTACCTTTGCCCCACTACTCTGGATAATTGACGGCTGCCTGACTTGACCTGTCGTGCCCCTGTTGCTGTAATTAACATTGTTACTTCAACATAGTCTGCACTAGTGTCTTACCTGAAACGTTATAATGAAGGTCAGTCACTGCGGAACATTTCAATAACTTTGAAAGTTTTTTCAAGTGCAGTTGCAAAAACCATCAAGCGCTATGATGAAACTGGCTATCCTGAGGACCGCCACAGGAAAGGAAGACCCAGAGTTACCTCAGCCTCAGAAATTCCACCCCAAATAAATGCTTCACAGAGTTAAAGTAACAGACACATTTCAACATCAACTGTTCAGAGGTGACTGTGTGAATCAGGCCTTTGTGGTCGAATTCCTGCAAAGAAACAACAACTGAAGGATAAAAATAAGATGAGACTTGCTTGGGCCAAGAAACACAAGCAATGGACATTAGACCAGTATAAATCTGTCCTTTGGTCTGATGAGTCCAAATTTGAGATTTTTGGATCCAACCACCCTGTCTCTATGAGACACAGAGTAGGTGAACGGATGACCTCTGCATGTGTGGTTCCCACCGTGAAGCATGGAGGAGTAGGTTCGATGGCATTCTGCAGCAATACGCCATCCCATCTGGTTTGCGCTTAGTGGGACAATTGCTTTTAAACAGGACAATGACCCAACACACCTCCAGGCTGTGTAAGGGCTATTTGACCAAGGAGAGCTGCATCAGATTTTTAATTTTTAAATTTTTCCTTTATTTGACTAGACAAAGTCAGTTAAGAACACATTTTTACTTTCAATGACGGCCTAGGAACAGTCGATTAATTGCCTTGTTCAGGAGCAGAATGACAGATTTTTACCTTGTCAGCTCAGGGATTTGATCTTGCAACCTTCCGGATACTAGTCTAACGCTCTAACCACTGCCGCCCCGATGACCTGGCCTCCACAATCACTCGACCTCAACCCAATTGAGATGATTTGGGATGAGTTGGACCACAGAGTGAAGGAAAAGCAGCCAACAAGTGCTAAGCACATGTGGAAACTTCTTCAAGACTGTTGGAAAAGCAAGAGTGTGCAAAGCTGCCATCAAGCCTAAGGGTGGCTACTTTGAAGAATCTAAAATATGAAATATTTGTTTAACACTTTCTTTGGTTACTACATGATTCCACGTGTTATTTCATAGTTTTGATGTCTTCACTATTTTTCTATAATGTAGAAAATAGTAAAAATAAAGAAAAACCCTTGAACATGTGTCCAAACTTTTGACTGGTACTGTATATAACACAGGAAAATCACATTTTTGATTGCATAGGGCCTTCAATCAATCAATAAATAAATAAATCAATCAATCAAGCATTAACCCACTCAAATTTGAATAACTCTGCAGTGTATTGTCTCACCAGAGATCTGTGGTGTGGGGCTGAATATGGAGAAGGTAGCAGAGCTGTCCACCTGGGGAGTCCCTGTGTTGGAACAGTAGTGTACATGGTCCAAACCCCCTTGACGGGAAAGAACACAAACACATATCATATCTAATTCAACATTGTTCAGTGATTCAGCTACCAGTCACACATACATGGAGGCTGATACTGACCACTGGGGTTGACTCTTCCATCCCTTTCCTCTGATTCCCTATGGCAGCCAAACTGAGGGGAAACACATATTCACAGCAAATCATCATCAAATCAAATCAAATGTATTTATATAGCCCTTCGTACATCAGCTGATATCTCAAATTGCAGTACAGAAACCCAGCCTAAAATCCCAAACAGCAAGCAATGCAGGTGTAGAAGCACGGTGGCTAGGAAAAACTCCCTAGAAAGGCCAAAACCTAGGAAGAAACCTAGAGAGGAACCAGGCTATGTGGGGTGGCCAGTCCTCTTCTGGCGTTGCCGGGTGGAGATTATAACAGAACATGGCCAAGATGTTCAAATGTTCATAAATTACCAGCATGGTCCAATAATAATAAGGCAGAACAGTTGAAACTGGAGCAGCAGCACGGCCATAAATCATCTGACTTGTTAAGGAACATTCAGTGCAAGTGTGCAAAATTCATCCCTACGTAATCTAAAGTTATTGCAATAGGTGTCCTCTAGATGGCAGCAACCATGCACCTGTCATACAGCATTGAAAACCAAACCGTTGTGTTACCTGTGGATGGTGTGTGATGGTGTTCCTCAGGTGAGCACTGGAGCTCCTGGTCTGGATTATCGCCTGACTTTCAGTTTCAGGAGATTCTGAGAGAGAGAGAAGGAGGGTTAGAGAGTAATTACTCACACTGTAAACCCATACGGGGCTCTGAGCTCTCTAGACTCGTGCTTCACGAGAAGACTGAAAATGGAGGCTACTGGTACCTGAGCATCTGCCTGTTGCTGTATGGATACGATAGGCCTTGTAGGGCTCGGAGACGTCCAGCTGGCTGCGCTCTGGGACCTCCTGGAAGTCTGTGCTCTTGTTGAGGGCACAGCGGATACGAGTCTTCCAGGAAGTGGGGTCTGCCTTGTCCCTCCCCTCTCGATACTTCCCCTTATACACTGCCCACGCCTGGTAGTTGGAAACACAACACATAAAGGTATGCATGCATGCACGCACGGACACACACACACACAGACACACACACACACACACACACACACACACACACACACACACACACACACACACACACAGATACACACAATATGAATAACCATTTGAGTGCATATGAGTGCCAAATAAGACATAAGGAATAAGTTGGTGGTTTACACTGAGGATTGAGTGAGTTTCATTCCAAAATGCTATATATCCATTTTCAGAATTGTTGGTAAATCAGCTTTTAAATATTTATTTTCTCTCACTATGGCAATGACAGACGTATTTGGTTGAGAGGGGTTGGGTGAAATGCGGAGGACTAATTTCACTTGACTGCATTCAGTTGACCAGGTATCCCCTTTCCCTTTAAAATCACTTGATGGTTTCATTTCAGCATTTGCAAAATCCTATATATCTGCCTCACACACAGAGAAATAAGTAGTACTGCTAGGTTTTACACAGTCATGTTTAACAAATTATACATTGTGACATCAATATTTAAAAAAATGTATTATGAAAATAATTCAATAGAGTACTATGAGATCTACATGATGTATAACATTTACATTTGACATTTTAATCATTTAGCAGATGCTCTTATCCAGAGTGACTTATGCAAGTGCATTCATTAATCTTACTGTAAGATAGCTACGGTAGGTGAGACCACCAAAACATCACCGTCAAATAGAAATATACAGAATATGAACATTCCGTTCCAGCAACAAACAAACAAAAAAAAACATTTTCGTACACATCTAAAAATCTGTTCAATTAACATCCGAGAACAGTATTTTACACACATGAAGGTAACCGTGAGCGAATAAACTCTTCACACGCACTGTTATTTACATGGGCTTCCAAAATCAATGCATTCATTGGGTCGAAATCAATAACATTGATCAATCTGCATTGAATTGGACAACATTTTGCCACCTCACAGCACAGGTTTTATTTTGCATGGATCTTCTGGGGGGTCTCTATTTGATGATGTTGTACAAATATTATGTAAAATAAAGGATAGAGTTATGTTTTTGATCCCTCTTTGCACATGTACCTAGACAAACTTGCAAAAACATAACTGTAATCAAGATAAGCAAACTTAGATATGCCACCAAAACAAATGCTGACACTACAAATCCTGACACTACACAAGTGTGTCTGCCAAAATTATGAAAGACAAGCATTGCACTTTTGAATTCCGTAAAGTGAACGTGGAAAAATAATTTTTGTCTATCAACAATGACAAGCCACCAACTATCAATCTAGATGGAAAATTAGTGAGGATAATAGCGGACAATATTGCCACTCCTATTTACCATATCTTCAATTTAAGCCTACTAGAAAGTGCGTGCCTCTAGGCCTGGAGGGAAGCAAAAGTCATTCCGCTACCCAAGAATAGTAAAGCCCCCTTTACTGGCTCAAATAGCCAAAAAATCAGCCTGTTACCAACCCTTAGTAAACGTCCTCGTGAAAAATGTGTTTGGCCAGATACAATGCTATTTTACAGTAAACAAAGTCTGATAACAGACTTTCAGCACGCTTACAGGAAAGGACATTCAACAAGCACAGCACTTACATAAATGACTGATTATTGGCTGAGATAAATTAAATATAAAAAGATTGTGGGGGCTGTTTTGTTAGACTTCAGTGGAGCTTTTGACATAATTGATCATAGTCTGCTGCTGGAAAAACTTAGGTGTTATGGCTTTACACACCCTGCGATATAGTGGGTAAAGAATTACTTGTCTAACAGAACATAAAGGGTATTCTTTAATGGAAACCTCTCCAACATAATTCAGGTAGAATCAGGAATTCCCCAGGGTAACTGTTTAGGCCCCTTACTTTTTCAATATTTACTAATTACATGCCACTGGCTTTGAGTTTAGGAATTGGTGGCAAGGAATATGTTATTCCTAACTATTTCTAAAACTAAAAGCATTGTATTTGGGATAAATCCTTCACTAAACCCTAAACCTCAACTACATCTCGTAATGAATAATGTGGAAATTGTGCAAGTTGAGGTGACTAAACTGCTTGGAGTAACCATGAATTTGTGGCAGCAGATAGCCAAGTGTTTAGAGTGTTGGACTAGTAACCAGAAGGTAACAAGATCAAATCCCTGAGCTGAAAAGGTAAAAAATCTGTTCTTCTACCCCTGAACAAGCCAAATAAGCCACTGTTCCTAGGCCTTCATTGAAAATAAGAATTTGCTCTTAACTGACTTGCCTAGTTAAATAAAGGTACAATGTATTGATACAACAATAGCTAAGATGGGCAGAAGTCTGTCCATAATAAATTGCTGCTCTGCCTTCCTAACACCACTATCAACAAGGCAGGCCATAGTTTTGTCGCACCTAGACAGTAGACAATTTAAGCCTACTAGAAAGTAGGCTTAAATTAGGTGCAGTAGTTCAGTAGTGTGGTCTGGTGCCATAAAGAGGGACTTCGAAGTATGGCACTTGGCTCAGAACAGGGCAGCACGGCTGGCCCTTAAAAGTACACGGAGGGCTAACATTAATGATATGCACGTCAATCTCTCAAGGCTCAAAGTGGAAGAGAGATTGACTTCATCACTACTTGTTTTTGTAAGAAGTGTTGACAACCTGAATGTTCCGAGCTGTCTGTTTAAAACTACTAGGGAACCCATGCATAACTCACAAGAACCCAGGAAGAGTAGCTGCCGAGGCAGCAGCTAATGGGGATCCCTAATAAATACAAATACAAAAAAGGCTAGAAACAATAAACATTCTAACCTTGAAAAGGGCTGCATCTTCATTCAGATTATAGTCCTGTTTTGCCGCGTGTTTCCATGGGATCCTGAACATAGTTTTGTTCTGGTTCTCCCAGGTGAGTCCTGCGTACTTTCCACTGTCTATCTGCGCTATCAGCCACTCTCTCAGATGCATGTTCGTGCCTGCCTTCTCCATCTTGAAAATACGTTTTAAATGAATACTTTAAAAAAAATATTCAAAAGTTATTATTGGCCATGTACAGACCACAAGTAGGCCTACTCACAATCACATGATCCCTCTTTGTACATGTACCTACTGTAGACTAACAGGCAAAAACAAAATGTATTTGTTTCAATAAGGCTATATCAATCTTTTCAACTATTTATTTTAGTTAAATTATAGCTAAATGTGCCCATGAAGGTAATCACCACGCATTGTTGGAGTGGTTTGACGCCTTTCAAGACGAAAATGAAAGTAAGTGGGCTAAAGTTAGAATACTTTCAGTTTCTGACTAGATAGGCTCAGGTAGCTCTCAGAGTGCAGGGAGGTGTGACGTTACAGTGAAAATAAAGCGAGGTGTGAAGTTTTTAAAAAATCAACAAAACAAAGGATTTGACTCAGAGATGTCTTGTAGAACATTATGCAGTACGTTCCGTTATTGCACACGGTGATAGCCTATGTCTGAAACAACTGATCTCATAAAATGTTTCAAGTGTTATTAGTCGTATGTACAGGATACACAAGGTTCCTTCTTGACGATGCAACAACCGTGATGAAATCGAACATATAGTAAATGGCCCAGTAGAATATAATAAATATTTTAGCATAAGTATTACAGGATTGCACAATTGGGGAAGGGGGTTGGGGGCAAGTGTACAAATTGTGCAGTGTAGTAAGAGTCTGGTAGCAGCAGTGGTGATGTGTGCCAGTAGCGGTGTGTGGATAGAATCACTGAGGAAGCCAAACCAGTAAAAAAAAAGCCATATTACAACCTACGGTACAGTACGATGTGATATTTGTGTTGTTTTCTCTATAACCCATTCGTTGTCTTTTTGTTGTCACGGCCTTATCGTATATCACAGCGGCGTATGAACGAATGAGTTATAGAGCAAACGACGCAGTTATCACAACATACTGTAGGTTGCAATATGGCTTTTTGTAATACTGGCTTGGAATCCTTAGTGATTTTACCCACGCTCCGCTACTGATCTGAAGTGATGCATTCTTAGTTATTAGTTAGGCATAACGATCAGAGCAGTTTCTTTTCCCCGTGACTGAGTAGCCTCGGCGTTCCCCTTTCCCTCCATCATGCGGTGAACGGAGCATGCACCACAGTCACCCTCCTTCAGGATGCATAGCTAAATAATATTCTCACGAAAGGGTTGTCCGGGTCACAATACACAATTCACAATACATACATCATGAGTATGATTGTAGCCCATTCAAAAGACATAGTAAAATGACATGAAAAGAGAGAGGAGGCATCAAAAGACTGCATATCAATGTATTCAATATTTATCCGATATTCACTGGAGTGAACGACCCACAGCTTGGTTGAAAGTAACTGAAAACATTGAAATACATGTTTTTGTGGTTAAAGGCTGTTCTGTGAGAAATTATGCCTCTCTATCCCTGCCCAGTCTGTGTGGAGAGGTACAGAGATGAGAGGAGTGGAGAGAGTTTGACAGAAGCCCCTCAGATTGGATTGAGGGGGACCCCTTGAAATGAATGTGCATTATAAACTAGGTGGTTCGAGCAATGAATGCTGATTGTCTGACAGCCGTGGTAAATCACGGCTAAGGGCTGTATCCAGGCACTCCAAGTTGCGTCGTGCATAAGAACAGCCCTTAGCCGTGGTATAATGGCCATATACTTAGTGCCTGAAAAGGTACAAATCGGTTCTTCTACCCCCGAACAAGGCAAATAACCCACTGTTCCTAGGCCTTCATTGAAAATAAGAATTTGTTCTTAACTGACTTGCCTAGTTAAATAAAGGTAAAATGTATTGATACAACAGTAGCTAATCGTGCATTATTGCTGGAATAACCCCCTGATCACCACATCTGTCATGTTGAGAAGTCATGTTGTTTCACCTTCACAGCCGGGAAATACACACTTCCTTTAAAATGTTAAGAGGGTGGGTGTGTGTGTGTGTGTGTACGGGTGTCTACACATGTTTCTCTGTCTGCTATAGGTTTAGTTTCCTGTTCTTAACCACAGTGGTAACAATGAAGATTCATTTAGCCACTGATGCAAAGAAATATACAACCAGACAAAATCACGACAAATTAGCACGCAGAATATATATTTGATTTGATCTACAGTGAATTCATTCTTGTTGACAAATAGATATGGAGTGCATTCCAACAACATTAAAATGTCCCTTTACTCTTCTGTACTTGGCTATCTCGTATTCACATTCCTTAGACTCTCTAGGAGGCTATCTCACCTTTGTGTGAATCGTTGTGTTTCTACAGTATTTTTAGCATTTTGTTTAAAAAAGAAATAGGAAACCACTTTTAAAGGTAAACACACACACAGCATAATGGCTTCTGATTGGCTAAGATCTAACTTGCCCACACACTGAAAGCTGATAACACAAATTTCATGTGAAAGTGGAAGTGTGAATTAAGAGGATTGTTATCTGAAGTCTCTCCGCCTCATGCTCCTTTTAATACCAGCAATGAAAAAGAAGACGCAATACTTTCATTCAGACCAACTGGACGAAAAAGAGTCAGTTGGCCTTGTCTGTAATCTGGCTTGCCTACTATTTACTTAAACTGCATACTGTGTACTAATCGTACTACATACTCTTTATAACGTACTCTTAAGTACAAATGAGTGTAGAAAGCAACGCATTTTACATACTAGGCTCGTCCATACTGAGAATGCTTAATCTAATGCGCAGTTGCGTTGATTCCCACCATTTTTTCATTTTGGTACAGTGCTTTCCCTGATCATCAACTGTTGTCAAACGAGTCTGGAAAGGCGATTCTCTCCCTCAGAAATGTGCAGCAAATTCTATTAGTTGAAAAGTCGAAAAGAGTATGACATCCTGGCATTTAAAGCATACTACATTTTTTAAATGTCACATACTGTAAAATGTTATATTTTTGTATACCCAAAATGCATTAGATCGCAAGTAGGGGTATTTGGACAGGCCAATGTCATTGTGAATGTCTGGCCTACCGAAAGTACAAGAACAAGGACCGTTGAGCTCATATCACACACAAACACACACACAGATACACACACACACACACACACACACACGATCTTCACCACCAGGGGGCAGGTCTCCCTTTCCCTATGTCCAGCTTAGAGCAGCTCAGAGTAGAGGAGCAAGTGTGTGTGATGTGTATGTGTCTGCGGCATAATTGTGAGTGTGTATATGTATGGGGTCATCAAGTGTCAGACTCTGGGGGGGGGGGGGGAGCAAATAAACAGAACTGTTCCTTTTCTTCATCAGTCTGATGAAGTAACAGTGGAGCCTGTAAGGGCCATAAAACAATGTGACACCAGGAGGAAGTCAGAGACAGAGGTGGTGATGGATGAGTGGGCCATAGAGATCACTCATTCATTTCTACGGGGGGTTGGTGCTTGGCAGTGCTGCTGGAGGTCAGGTCTTGAGGATGGAGGGTTGATGAGGGCTAAAGCCAGGCAGTGTTTGGGGTCAAGTTTGGGGGCAGGCAGCATGGGGGCAGTGCTGGGGGATGCAGAAGGTGGGTGTAGGGGAGTAAAGCTTCTGGGTGAAGAGGATTGAGAGCCATATTATCACTCTATTGACCCCTGACACCTGGGCTCTGGCATACACTGGGGCTGGTTCCATTCCAAGTCAGTAACTTCATTTAAATGGAATTGGTCCCAACGTGTCTCTAGGTTGTTACAGATTGCTATGTGTAAAAGGTTTGACCTAGAGGAGGCTGAAACATTGCCCTGTTCTCCAGACTCTTGGCATGAAACACGCACACACATACACACAGGCTAAGTTTAGCTGCATTAAGAAGTCTGCGAATGGCGAGGAGCACTAATCCAAGCCAGGCCATGTAATAAACAGGATGCTGGAGAAGACAGAGGGGAGAAAAAAGAGGCAATGGGGAAGGGGAGTGAGGAAAGAGAAGAGAGAGAAGAAAGGAAAGGGACGATGAGTGAGAGGGGATAGGAAAGACGAGAAAAAGGAGAAAGCAAAGAGGGGAAAGAAAAGAGAAGAGATGAAAAATCGAGAGCTGAGGAAATAGGGGGAGGGAGGGAGGGAGGGAGGGGTAGGAGAGGGGGGGTAGAAATAAACTATCAGACAGTCAGTGATGCTTCTCCAATTTTATTAAACCAGTTTTGCAGTAAAACAAAGACTGTTGCGTTGGCAGAGAGTACCAGCCTCGGCTCTCAATAAATAGTCCTCTTAAATAAGGAAGAGATAGACATCAGCCTTTACAGCAGAGGATAAAACGACAGACCATCCTAAAACCACCTGGCACACAACAGACTCGTGGTGCTCAAGGTAATGGTACACACGTACACACACACACACACACCCTAGACACAATCTCTCTCTCTCTCTTTCATTCCCCAATCTTTCTCTTCCTTTTGTTTTTCTGAAACACTCTCTGTATTATTGCTTTTTATTGTAAAAAAAAACATTAAAGTCAAAGTCTAGTTTATAAAAAGAGCTACAGTATATGAATGTATTTTCATTCTGAAAATAACTTTTATGTCTTTAAGACAATGTTTGGAATAAGGAGAGGAACAGGCTGAGTTATTCCCCATGACAAGGCTGTAGTGATAGGTCCATACTGATGATAGATTCAGCACTGTTACTGTGCAGGAAAAACAAATCTCTGAGCTAGCATGGTGAGAAACAGAGGAGGAAGAGAGAGAGAGAAAGAGCGAGAGAGAGAGAGAGAGAGAGAGAGAGAGAGAGAGAGAGAGAGACACAGGAGAAAAACCCTTAACATGCCCAAGACCAGGAAATAAATACACTTCTCTTTGTTTAAAAAACTATTTACACAGTATGGTCCATGAAGAGTCCATAGAGCATCCACACTTCCTATAGCCTTTCATTCATAAAAAACATACAAATACGTAATTGATCAAAAATATCTAGAAAAACAGAGTGAAATACAATAAAAAAACATTTAAATGAACAAAAGATTGTTGACTGTGTATTACTATACAATCACTGTTTAAAATGTCTCATACACAGTAGAAAGCACAGGAAGTATGTGTGTGTGTGTGTGTTCCATGTTGAACTCAATAAGCATGATTGTCTGCCCGGTCCTCATGTAGCTCCCGTCCAGGAGCTCAGCAAGGCACTCTGGGAAATGCAGTCCATTCATGTGTCCATTCAGGTGAATCTGGGGAAGAAAGTCTAGAGTCTCGATGAAAGTGACCTGCGTTGAGGGATATTTAGATGTGTGCGTGAGTGTGTGTGTTTGTGTGTGTTGAGAGGTTGGCTGTAGTCTAATGGCAGCCACAGGCTCTGACCACCATATTGCGGTACTTCTTGAGGATGACATTGGAGCTGTCGTCAAAGTAGAGCACCGAGATGGCATGGAGCTGTGTTGGGGCACAGCAGGGCTTAGGAATGGTGTCTGGGTTTATTAGGTGGACCTGCACAGGGAGGGGGGACAAGGACAGGGAAAAGAAAGGTGGGAGTTGGAGTAAGGGAGACAACATCAAGTGAAAATAACTATGATAGCAAATATGATAGCATGTTAATGCATTTGTATTTGTGTCGATGCTCTCTAGTACATTGACTGCACGAATGACACAAATGATAACAGAAAGTAACGATTATTCTTAGTTACTCACTAGTGTCTGCACGATGGCATGGTTGGTGGCGTTCATATAGGAGTTGAGAGGGAAGGCACACTCTCCCTCACAGTAGTATGCTGCATAGCCCTCTGGAGCTATGATCCAGTCCTGAGAGAGAGAGAGAGAGAGAGAGAGAGAGAGAGAGAGAGAGAGAGAGAGAGAGGGGGGGGGGGGGGGGGATCAAGAGAGAAAAAGAGAGAGAGATGGCAGATAAAGAGAGGCACACCGTTATCCTCCATGTGAATGTGTAATCAGCATGCGATACATTCCACGGTAGTCATGGTAGTAGTAACAACAAGCTTCCTGGTTCTAAACTCTGAACTAACTGTGCATATTTTACTCTGGAGCCAATACGGCAAGAAGTCTGCACCTCTCCTTAGCATATCCTACTGTTTACCCAGCTGTTGAAGTGAATATCACGGACAACATTGAGCCCTGTAAATCACTTTGGATTTAGGTCTCTGCTAAGAAAAGACGTTAGGGAGGACAGGGGGGAAAAGAGTAGTGAGAAAGAGATAAAGGCAGGAGAGTGAGAAAAAAAAGGAGAGATAGCGAGGGAGGGAGGGAGGATGAAAGAAAAGAAGAGGAAGCGAAGGGGGAGAAAATAGAGGAATGTGTGGGGTGCACTCGGTACCTGCCACCCCAGATCTCTGAAGCTGACGTAGAGCTCGTGTTTCTTACACGCCTGCTTCTGATCAGCACTGCTGTTCTCTGGGGGGGGGTAAACATTGTCAATATTATTGCACGGAAACATAGAATCTTACTGTACATGGAATCAGTCTATGTTTTATAGGCCTAAACCTTCACAGTTTAGGGACCTTGACCCTTGTGCCTTCTGTATCCTTCCACGGCATAGAACACATGGGAGAGGGGACAAAGAGCCTGCAAACATCTCTTTCACCAATCCGTTCTCTTTCACCAATCTGTTCTTTCCCCTCTCTTTTCCATTCTCTCCCTCCCTCCCTCCACCCCTCCCTCCCTCTGGTAACCCGTACCCTCATGGGTTCTGTCCCAGTCATTTGTTCGGATTGGGAATGATCATGAACGACTGGTTCTCATCAACTCTTTAAAAAAAAGACATTCAAACTTCCAAACAGGCCCATTTGGCCCATGTGTGCTAGGCTGGTCCAGCCCCCACCCCCCTCACACACAGTGCAGATGTACTCTGCCACAAACGTGGGTCCTGCCTTCGCTTCATGTCGGGTTCTTGGCCCTGTCTGTCCACTCCGTAAGGCTCGTGTAAATAAACACGCCAGCTATTTGAAGCCCAGGCATTATGGTGTAATGTTTCAGAGCTCTGCATAAACCCAGCGCTCTCACACCTCACACCGTAAGGTCCCTATGAACTATGTACACTCTGTTACGGGAGATTCAGAAAAAAAGGCATTCTCAGAGTGGTTTGGAGGGGGAAAATGTGTGTGAGTTGTGCGTGCGTGCGCGCGCGCATGTGTGTATGAGTTGTGTGTGTATGTGTGTGTGTGTGTGCGTGTGTGTGTGTGCGTACGTGTGTTCATGTTTGCTGGCCATTGGAGATATGTGGAGAATTCTGGTAAGGAGGCTGTGTTAGACAGCAATAGCTCTGGCCTCCATCTGTCTTCCATTTCACCCGGAGCCAGCCATCACTACCCCAGCATACACCAACATATCACAATGGCATTTCACTGCATTCCCTGAGCTTCGCTTACCCCTCATCCCCCAGTCCCTACCTGCAATGTTGGCCACTCGGAGTGCCTCCTGGCCCTTGTTGGCCCCTTTGGAGCGGTTGGGGTTGCGTTGTTTGGTGCCCCCTGTTGCTGAGCGGATGCTGCGCAGGTGCACCTCGGTGGCTTTGAAGAAGGCCACCATGAAGGGCTGTTTATTCTGAGGACCACTGCGGCCGACCAGCCCTGCCAACCGCGGGTTCACACTCACACCTGCAGGGAGAGACACAGTGGACAAAGGGTCAGAGACACACTGTGTGTGTGTTTTAAGTTTCAAGTAGTTTTAGTCGTACGTATTACATGTGTGTAAAGTTGTTTCTGACTGTGTGTGTGTGTGTGTGTGTGTGTGTGTGTGTGTGTGTGTGTGTGTGTGTGTGTGTGTGTGTGTGTGTGTGTGTGTGTGTGTGTGTGTGTGACTATGTGTGT